>NC_137694.1:153827349-153889849 GCF_964034855.1 Anser brachyrhynchus
AGTCCCCAACGTATTGCTTTCAATGGGAAATGCTTAAATATTTTTAATGCTTGGGCTGTAGCCCTGACCCATAGACATGAAAAGAGTGGAGAAAAGTAGTGCCAATAACTTCTTCCAGCAAGCAGTTCAGAAGATGGCTCTTTTGCCTTTTGTCCTGACACTTCTGAAAACATACTCATAGAAATGTCTTATTGTTCATTATGCTGATGCCAGGAAGGACAGTGTCAGAGACTGTGCTGGGAGAAGGACAAAAAAAAATCTTTTTTTTCCTTACAATGACAAATTTTACAGAGCATTCACAATTTGTGTGTCTCTCTCTCCTGAAAGAGGGAGCTTCACCAGCTCTCCAGTTCTGCATTTGTAGATGTGCCCTGTTGCTGAAAGCGTCAGTCCTTTCTGTGACCAGAGAAACAAAAGGGAAGATTCCTTAGCTCCTGTAACAGTCATGCTTAATACCATGCTTTCCTTTGCCCATTGATTTTTTGGCCTTCTGGCTGTGCAGCTCTTCCATCACTCACATCTGGAGCAACAGTGCTGTGGTGACCATGTCTCTTTTATGTTCATATTGAGAAATATAGCCACATTAGTGTGGTTCTCCACCAAGCTACTTAAACATGCTTCTCACTTGTACTTAACTTGGGAAACTCTACATGTCTCTGCAGTGTTCGAGAAAAGCAAAAGAAGAACAGAAATCTGCCCCAGCTCTCTCTGGAGCTTGACGTATTTGTGGACATGTCAGAAAGAGAAAGCCTGAATCTAGTGCAGGGCCCTAAGACAGATCAAGTGCCTGCCCTACATATGTTTTGGTATACTGGACTTAATGGCAACAGCTAGTGGTTGAGTGATAGTCTATCACAATCTACATAATCTAGTAATTATATAGTGAAAGATAATCACTCTCTTTAGATGGAAGAGTCTCTCTTCTGGGGCTACAACTGCAGCCACTGGCTAATTTTGCAGGTAGGCTGGCTTCATTCCTCTGAATAATCAGTGGAAAGATAAAGAAAGTACTCAGGTAGGACAGAATGGATTTCCCCTCTTGTCTCCTGTGGCAGAGTGATTCAGTGCGATCAGTTTCTATGTCAGGCAACTAAATAGATGAGCTGACTTGTATCTTCAGATATTTCTTAGTTACCCATTTGAAGGGTACTCTTTATCTTATCATAGGTTGATGGCTGAGTTGAATGCACTTCCTATTAAGTCAAGACTCAAAAATAATATAAAAATTCAAAACTATTTGAATGGTTTGGATTCTCTTCCTTTAGAGGACTTTGATTTCCTCCTGTGGATGATGTTTCAGGGAACATGTGTGTTAATATGAAAACTGTGCAGATAAAAACACTTCATGAAGAAAGTCCTCTGTGTCCAGCAGGTACATACCTGCAAATTCCCCTGCTCTGCTTTGGTGGCAAACAAATTTCATCTCTTCTTTGGTGATCTGTCCTAATGCTGACAGTGCTGCACATTTCACTGCTATCTGTTTAAACAGCTTGGCAGCCTACTGCACCACCTTTTTTGCCCACCACTTTAATTGGTGCAGCTGCTGCATTAGGGTGCTCTGCTAAATGGCACCAAGACAAATATAAACAGTCTGCAAACATGTGTTCAGTCTTGTCACCACTGTACTTCTCTTTATCTTGTCAGGAACCGAGTCTGCTTTCTGTATCAATTACACTCTCATTTAGATCAACATATATTTTATGCTTTCTTGTTGGATCATAGCACGAAGTATAAGGTATCATGTTTTATTTATGCTTTCATCAGCGTTTGCTGTTTTTTTATTCCAGGCATCTTTCAGATACTTTGCTCCTCCTATTGCTCAGGCCACAAAACACTACATTATCTTCTTTAGCTAATAGTTTGATTTCTTCACATCTTTCAAATACAATAAATATAAAACTGAGACACAAATGTAAAAGCTTTTCAGAAGCTCTGCTGAAGCAGAATTATTTTGTTCCACTTAAACCACTTGGAGTATTTTGCTGTCCTTCCCTGACACCATTTTTAATTTATCCACAGAGCTGTAACAGAAATATTTTGCTGTTTAAGAACTATAGAAGTTTCACTAGTTGGTCTTCATAGCAATTACACATATCTGAAATTAAATCAGGCAACTACAGACACCAAACCATTGTATCACCTAAACAACTTAGACTAAGCTGTTTTTAAATGCTTCCTCTGTCCTAAAATCTGCAATATTTGCTTAGATTCACAGTTAATTGCTCCTCCAATGCCATTGCCCTTAAGTCCTTGAGACCTTTCTTTCAGTGTATCTGTTTAACTGCAAGAGCCTTGCTTCTTCAATGTTTTTATATTCTGAAATTACTACCCTTTACCCTGTACTACATGGTCTTGCACTTTATGAAACTTCTATTATTGAAGGGAAAGAAAAGAGGCACAATCTGCATTTGAAATCAATGCTGGGACCAGGTTTGTTTAAAAATGAATCCCTTCTGCTCTAGTACCCATGGCTGTATTTTGTTTGTACGACAACAACAATCTCACATTTGCTATGGATCATGGTCTCTGCAGTGACTGACTTGTGCACCCACAGAGGACATCATTGCAGTTTTAGCCTCTTAATTCAGTAAGGGATGTTCCCAGTCCCCTGTCACAACCACAGTGCTTTACAGCTACTTGTCCACCATGGAGTAGCCAGGGCTCCTCTCTCCAAAGTGTTGGTGAGTTGAGCCACGCTTTGTGCTGAAGCTGCCTGGAGCCAGTACTAGTGGTGGCTGCAGGCACAAAAGCTCAATCTGTAAATCTCTCACCTGTCACACTACTCTCTAACCCCTGCTAAGTGCCTTAAAAGTGGTCACCGTCATCTGATTGCTGCAGGTTAGACAGAGATGAGTATGGCCGTAACAGCCTGCTCGGGTATGCCTGGCACAAGGGTGATGGAGGGAACTTTAACAGGCCTTCTGAAGACAAATCCCACATGCAAACCTACACAGGATCTTCCTGCATCACATGTCATCCCCTTTGCTGGACTCTGTGCTCTGCCAGATGATCTGCATTTCGCTTCTCCCCTCGAAAAGGCTGAGGTGGTACATATCCTGATGGACTGATACGTGTTTACCTTCATTGGACCTCACTTTTATCAGGGGAGTTTTTCACAGTTAAGACATGCAGGAGCATTTCTTTGTTCACAGTTAAGACATGCAGGAGCACTTCTGTGCTTCTGTGAACATCTCTTACTTTGAATAATGAATTAAATACTGTCTAACATGTGACAACATCCGAACCACCCCAATCTGGGTGTTTCCTCCAAGCTAGGTTTCTTACTGTTTCTTGAAAACACTGATTTAGTCCAGGCATAGTCTTTGATTGAGTTTTACGGGGCCCAGTATGCCAAGGTCTTGATCCATGACTAAAGCTCTTTGGCATTACTAGAGTAATAATAACAAATTGCTCAGTAAAGCAATCTTGGCACCTCCCTGTAAAGCATTTCATTGTAATTCCAGTCCAAAATAGGGTAACAGATTAGGTTTTTTTTGGAGTGTCAGACCATGTTATGTAGCACTCAGTCCGCATCATGCTCACATCCCACCCACAACCCCATTACTCTCTCACAAAATCTTACCATGCTGTATGGAGACAGTAGGATTCCTCCCACAATTACTCCTCCTGAACATCGGGACCTGTTTAGGCCCCTGCTGAGCAGGTAGTGCAAGGGTCCTTTCCCCTCCATTCAGTTACTTCCTTCTTTCCCACGTATGAGATGCCATCATGAAATACCAGGCTGGTTGGAGAGAAACAGATAGTGAAGGGCACCATTCATGTACAAGAAAACATCCACTTATGCTAGCAACCTAAAACAATCCCAGGATGTCAAAGAATGTTCACCTTTACCCATGCAGCTCAATAAGGCACCACCAGCACAGGGCACCATTGCAGCACCAGTTTTTAGCACCATTCACAAGAGTTCCCTCAGGAATTCTCTTGCATCATGTTGGAACAACAGGTAAATCCTGATGTTTGGCAACCTCTTTTTGTACATACGTAATTACAGATTTGACTAGCATCTGCTTGTGAGATAGAGTCTATTCCCTGTTGTCTCCCTTTCTTTCTCAGATAAGAGCTGTCACCCTTACTGTCCTAAAGAATTTGGCACTGGGCTGGAACTGGTGAACGAACATGTTCTAATTTGTAAGATCATCCAGTATTCAAGCTCACTCCTTTCATTCCGTCAGTGTGTGTGCCCATATGGTAAATTGTAGGAGAATGACAATCCCTCCTTCTTCCCTTTACAACTAGGAGCAAAGTAGAAATTTCCAAAAAGACTGTATCCCTTTATCTCCATTGCTCTTAATACTTGGGCACTTCTTTCTGATTTTCTCTCATTGAATAGTGCAAAAATCTACCAGGAAATATGACGAAGAGTTCAGCCTCATCTACTCCTCTAGACTCTACTCCCAGCACAGAAGAAAAAGAGATGAAGAGGATTTTAGAACCAGCTGTACCCAAGGGTGGTAATAGCCTATAGTTGTAAACTTTTAGTTAGGGACACAGCTTGTGGATAAGACACCTCAGATGAGGTATCTGTATACATGTAAACCTGTGAGCTGAGTACCTAAGCTCCATTGTAATCAACTGAGATTTAGGAGCTCTGTACAGTTGGCTATGCATGGATAACCATCACTGGTCCTTTGAGATGCTCTAGGATACTGTGTGGCCTCCACCTGCAGGTACAGAAAGCCCTAAGTCTCCCATAGATACAGCATCATATCTGCCATGCCTGATGTTGCAAGATATCTTAGGAAGAGTCAAACGGCACTTGATGTCTAAGTTTCAGCACCCAAATTGAGTTCTAGATCTCCATGGACTATAATGGAGTAAAAGCATCTAGCTCACAGACAGACTTCTAGATGCCTTGTTCTACAGGCTCAATTTCATTAAATGATAGCTACTGTCCTAGTATTTTCTAGACTATATGAAAATAACACAAGCTGTGTAATTTTGAAGACCAAGGAGTTTGCAGCAGATTTTTAAAAAGCTTTTTTTTTTTTCTTCTTTTTTTTTTTCTTCTAACTTACTCTTGGAATCAATGTATACAGAAGCTTTGGGTTGAGGGAGTTATTCTGTCTTCAGCCCCATTAACATATAAGCTGCGCATATGGTAAGTTTGCCTTGACATCCTGCGAAAACTGTCGCTATTCTCAAAGAGAGACTTTTCTCTCATCCAGAAGACAGGAAGTCTTGGTGGTATGCTGTAAAATCAAGGGACCTTTCGTTTTGTTATGTTTTTCTTCTCTCCTCAACCTGCAATAGTCTCTATCAATCAGAATTTTTCTCTATACAGCCTGAGTGCTCAGAATATTTCACTACTGCTTTCTCTGCTTTCTCCATTTCCCCCAGAAGGGAACCTGAAATCCGTGGAAAAAGATCTGACCAAATACCTCATGCTGATTTTCACTTCTCTTGACTTGTAGATGACATTTTCTTCCACGGGTCTGCACATCTTTTATGCATATATCTATTTTCATGTAAAGTCCCTTATTCCATGGTCCTTAAGGCAGATTAGAACCTTTGAGGGAATGCTTTTGTCCAGTTTCATTTTTTTTTTTGATTGCTTGCCCATTGTATGCAGTAAAGTATGAAATTTATTTTTGCTCATGAATCTTCCTTCTGTGATGAAATGCTTACACCCAGTTCAGTGCCAGTTAATGATAGGCCATTTATAAATTAATTGAAGTGTTGAAAAGGATAATTTATACTTAGACTAAACAGGTCTGAGTAAATGTTTTAGACTTTTCAAGGTTCTTATACATGTTTCAGCTAAGAATAAAAGACTTCCTCTGTTTTCTTCACATCAGGTCAACTCTTCTTTCAAAAGGCTAATCTTTCCATGGCTTAGACTTTGCATAAAGAGGAATTCTGAACAAATCCCGTTCTTTCTCAGGTATTCCCCCACATACTTGCCCTGTTTTGGGGATCTCCTCAAAGGCATTAGGTTATTGGATTCACAAGGTGAATGAGGTACAGAGCTCCTGCTTCTGTCCTAACTCCAGTAAGCCTTAAATAAAGTATAACCTCCAGAACGAGACCCCCTTTGTCTCTGCTGTCACAGATCCTGACACCTGAATGATGGTGAGTTGCTAAAGAGAAGTTTTACTTTCATTTAGAAATAGGGAGTTACATGCTAGCCTGGAGGAGGTACATAAACCAATTACTGGGGTGGAAAGCTTGTCAATGACTTATTGTTTTTCACAGATCACAGACTGTTCCCAGCTATATAATGTTGGCTCTGGTGGTCAGCGAAAGATAGACGGGGATCTCTGATATTTTTGGGAAGACTCTAGATCAATTTTATGTTTGCAGGGAGCAGTGACATATGAGCTACCATGAATAGCACTAGGGCTGCTATGAACTCCCAGCCAGCTGGCGGCAAGGTGGCCGAGCCAGATCGTCTTCCCAGCAGCCTGTGTAACTCCGACACGCTGCTGTCATTAATGTTGTTCATTAGTTCAACAGGCAGCATGGCCATGGGGATGGGGAAAGGGACTGAGACGCTTCTCAGCATTAACTTCTTCTGTGACCTTTGCCTCACTTTCTTTCTACCTTTTCCTAAATTTTATCCACTGAGTTTTGCTTTTTTTCCTTCTTGCAAACTTGGGTGCCTACAGGTAGATACCTTCCTGTACATATAATGCTCTGCAGGTTCCATGGGTTGCTTCTCACAATATGGCACTTCGTTTCTGTGTGTTATTCTTCATCTCAATAAAACAGGGTAATGACATTTAAATATTACGTAGATAGGGATCTCACAACCAAGCAATTCATCTATACGCATAAATCCAGAATCTCCCTGAAACGACAGCTACTGGAAATTTTCAGTTTTCGGCACTTTTGTTGGTGTTAACAGTCAGAGTTCCCAAATATTGGTAGCCATACAGACAGACATCTTCATGGGGGAGGACAAGCCCACAGAGAACCCCCTGAGTTTTTACACACTTTATTCTTACACTTCCTGGAGCAATGGCAGCTTCCATGGCCTCAGGAGAAAACACCAAACTCTGACCATGTCTGAACAAAGGCAAATACAAATAGAAATGTCAGAGGTGAAAACAGCGTCCTGGGAGTTCTCTTTTCCAATATGGGGAAAAGTAAATGGTCAACGACAGGACCTTTGTCCAAAGAGGTAAAGATGATCAAGAAGGTGATCAGATGTTTTGGCAACAGAAGAGCAGGAGAGAGAGCTGTTCACTCTCCCACTTCTATTACCTGTTTTCTTCCACCTTCATCCTTTCAGCAGCTCCCTTCTACTGCTACCTCATTGTCTTTTCCCTCATTGTTTCACGCTCTCTGTCCCATATTTCCAATACCTTCTACTATCCACGCAGTCCAGCAGAGCATCCAGAGGGAAGAGGGAGAACACGGGCATCAACTTCCAGAGAGGAGAGGGAGAACACAGGCATCAACCTCCAGCCCTCCCAGTGCCACCGCTGCCATGCATGGGTGCAACCACACCCATGAAAGTGTTGGGGGGCTCCCTGCATTGGACTACAGTGAGTGGCACTGCTCAGGACCTGGCCTGTCTGTCTGTCTGTCTGTGGGCCTGTCAACTCGTCTGAGCAATGGGTGCTTTGTGGGGTTATTTTTGCATTGCCTTTGTGGGTGTTTGTGGTGCTTGAGCCCGCCAGTAGTGTCCCAGGCCTCCACCGTGCACCACCCAAACACAAAACAGCACCTTCCCCTTTGGGGGCAACCCCCAACCCCCCCATCACCCCTCCCACATCCAACCCCCACCAACCCCCATTTATGCTGCCGGCTGTGCCAACCACCCCTACCACCCCAACCCCAGCACCACGACCCCACCCGGGGGGGGGACAAAGCCCACCCACCCCCGGGGTGCCCGGCACCCCTGGCGGAGACCCCTCGCCCCCATCCCTGCCGCACGTGGGTACGTGCCGGCGCTGCGGGCCGGGGGGGCAGCGCGGCTCCTCCTCCCCGGGCGCCCGGCGGCGACTGGGCGCCGAGGCTGCGGCGGGCGGGCGGGGGGCGGCGGCGGCGGCGGCCTCCTGCGGGGCCGGGGGGCGGCGGGGAGGGGGCTGCGGGCGGGGTCGGCGCCCGGAGAAGGGCGGCAGGCGGTGTCTCCGCCCGAAGAAGAAGCCGGGCTTCGCCGGGGGCCGGCGGTGCGCTCTCCCGCCGCGGGGCCGCACAATGGCAGGCGCTCAGTAGGATGGATCCTGCCGTGGCTTTTGTTCTGCGGATCCACCCATCCTCCTAGCAGTCAAGTGCCAGGCTATGGTTTTCTCCTCGGGGATCTCTCCGCCGCGTTTTGCCGGCGTCTCCGGTGAGGGTTTGGCCTCGGCTGGGATTTCGCTACCTTACTTTTCGTTTGGCTTCGCGCTGAAAAAGGGGATTTTTCTTATTTTTATTATTTATTTTTTTCCCTCTCCCTCTCTCTCTTTCCACGCTTTTGGTTATAATCCAATGTTGATCTAGGGGGAATAACCATTCAGCCTGGCTGAAAAAAGCATCCATTGAAAAGTCTCAAAGAAATATACCACGTGAGGAAAAAAAAAAAAAAAACTGGGAGAAGATCGGAATATAATCATTTTTTCTATGATAAAACTGGTGCCCCTCTTCAGGAGAACTGGTCTCAATTTATTATTATGCAACCACAAGGATCTCTTCTTTCTCAGGGTGTATAAGCTGCTGGATTGCTTTTCGCCCAAATCAATGTGGTTTCTTTGGAACATTTTCAGCAAAGGATCGCATATGCTGCAGTGTCTTTGTGGCAAGAGTCTTAAGAAAAACAAGAACCAAACTGGTAAGCAATCCATTGCACTGCGTTGTTTTTCTTTTATGCTACCCTGTCTGTTGCTCGCCGAGGTAGATCTGCAATCCTGCTGAGGGGAGAAGGGGGAAATATAACGAGGCCGGCACGGACATGCATGTGCATACGTGTATGAATAAGCAAGGAGCAGCACGGATTAGCTTCAGCCCCTGTCACCACGGAGGAAAAAGATAATCCAAGGCGACCCTATAGCCCGGTCCGCATCTCCTAGTTGCCGTGCGCTATTTCCGAGGAGGAAACTTTGTTCTCGCTGCCCTTTCCGAGGGGCGGCCGGTAGCGCCCACCCTCCCGGCTCCCGGGGGCGAGCCCCCGGGCACTGCCCCTGCGGGGCGCCCGCTGCGGGGCCGAGCAGCGCGGCCCCGCCGTGCCCGTGCGAGCCGGCCCCGCTGCGGTGGGCGAGCGGCCCCGGGGCTCCGGTCCTGCCCCGCACTTCGTGCTCAGCTCGCCATAAGTCGCCCCCTCCACACCCACTCTCCTCGTCCGGCTTTGCCCAAGCCGAGCCCGGCACCCCCCGCCCCCGGATGGGGAAGGGGGGGGGGGGCGTTAATCGCCTCCCCCCCCTCCACCGGGACTTCAAGCCAGGGATGTGGAGGGGGCGTGTGTGGGGGGCACGGACCGGGGGTGGCCGCTTGCCCGGGGTTTGTGCCCTAGACGGCAGCCGAGGCGAGCGGCAGCAGCACGGCCGGCGTGGCTGCGCCTCCTCCGGGATGCCCCCTCCGTGCACACCCGCCGGGGGCCGTGCCGTGCTTCTCCATTTCTGCCTCGCTGCCGGCATCATGCGCTTCCCTTCAGCCCGGCTCCGACGGGGAAACTTGCGGTGCATTACATAAGAAATGTAAATGCGGGTGCCCCGGGCCACCCGGCCCCGGGGGGGCGGGGGGTCACGGCTGCCGCTGTTGCATCCCTCCGGCTCCGGGCGCCCGGCTCGGAGGGAGGCTTTTCGGGGAAATACCGGCCCTCCTTGCCTAACCCCCCACCGAGCCCCGGTCCCCCCCCTTTTGCTCCCTGCTCGCTCCCCCGGCCGGCGGGTTGTCTGCAAGCACTTCGTGCCGGGGGAGGCGAGAGCTGCCGGAGCCCGGGCTGCGTGGGGAGGGATGCTCTGCGTGTGCGTGTGCCGGCTGCCCTGCAGTGGCAGCTCCCGAGCAGGAGGCTCCTGACGCCGGCACTGCAGTGTAGTAGATCATAGGCTCTCCTCGCCTCTCTGACACCCCAACACCGCCAAGCAGCAGCCCCGGCAGCCAGCACCCCTCTGCTCCCCGGCCAGCCGGGGGCCGGACCCCGCTTTGCCCTGCTCGCAAAGGTGCGGGGAGTCGCGGTGGGCACCTCGGCGGATTTTTTGTGCCCCCCTACTTCTCCCCGCTCCTGCTTTGCCAGCTCGGCTCCCCCCTTCCCTCCCCGGCGCTGCAGCAAAGAGCAGCCACTTCTCAGCATACCAAAGAAGCCGAAATGCCCCGCTGGGGGCTGGGGAGCGGCCGCAGCCTCCCGCAGGCCGCCCCCGGCTTCCCTTGCCCCTTCCCTCTGCACCGAGACGCCCCCCCGCAGGGCCGAGGGCAACTTCCAGGCTCTGTGCCCCCCGCTCCGGGTAAGGGCAGCCTCGCACCCCCCACGACGGCGCCTGCCCCTACCCGGCCCCGGCCATGCTCGGAGGGGCCGTGACCGCCGTGGGGGGGCTTCGGGGGGGGGGGAACGGAGCCCGCTGCCGCCCTCCGGGGGAGGCCCGCACCAGCGCCGCCGTGCCCTGAGCGAGAGGCGATGCTGATGCTCCTGGGAAGGGTTTTGGGGGCGGAGGTGGTTTCTAGACCTTTCAGTTCGTAGCCCCGGGGTGGGGGGGGGGGGGGGGTGGAGAGCCGTCACACTCCCCCTCTACACCCCCAGGCCCCCAAAAGGGTGGGCTGGTGGGAAACTGCACCTGAAGCCGAGAGGCGGCCCCGGAGGTGTCGGGGATGGTGCCCTCTGGCCGGTGTCGCGGTGCCCCCGTCCAGCCGCTCTCCCATCGCCCCCCCGGAGGAGGAGACTCCTGGTCCCCAGATCCCGGCCCCGGGCAGCGCTGAACGGCGACTGCTCGCAGAGGCTGGGCCGGGCAAGGGGGTCTTGGGGTACCGGGGACAAATCACCTCCAGCTGCTGTGCGGTGCCCTCAGCAGAGCGGGGCGACTCGGCCGCGACGCCCCCGGGAGGCTCCCCTTCCTGCCACCGCCCCTCTCCTTCGCCCGCAAAACTTTTTAGGATCGGCGGGGCTCTTCGCACTCCAAAAGGCTGCAAACACGGGCGAGCAGCGGCTGCTGAGCCAGCCGAGGGGAGAAGCGGATAGGTTAGGCAGCTGAGATTTCAGTTCGTTCAGTTATTTGCGGCCTGATGCCGTTTATTTATTTATTTATTTGTTTGTTTATTTATTTATTTCTGTATGGGTCCCTCACAACAGCCGGTCTCTTTCCAGAAACGGATTTCCAGGTGTTCTCTGCTTGGCGTTTCCACCCCGCAGCTGGCTGCAGCCCTCTCCCCCCTGTGCTGACCTCCTCCGGGGCTCCCCTGCTGTCCCCGGGGGGGTTCCCGGCACAGAGCAGGGTCTGGAGCCAGGGCGAGAGGGGCAGGAAGGATGGGGAGCCCCGTGGGAGGTGTCAGAGCTCCGGCAGGGTTGGGGCAGGAGGCTTTGTTTTGTCTGTCGTGGAAATGTGTCTGGCTGAATGCAGTGTTTCAGATCCCAGATCCTGGAAAGAGGAGCAGCCTGTGAGCACTACAGTTGCTTACCTCTTTGCGTTTCTTCATAAGGAGGAAAACTTTGAGGAACCGTAGGTGTGGCTTTGCTGGCACTGATTGACTTTTTTGTCTTCTTCCTGGAGTTTAATAACGCATAAAGTGATGAAGCCCCGTGTACCTTCAGCGTCCTGCCCAGCACGAAAATATTTCCAGCGTGTTAGGTTCCCCGGGCCTCACTTGCGGGTGTAATTACTCCCACCTAACTCAGCCACTCCAGCTTGTCACACACAGAGGACTTCTCAAAGTGTGGGACTAAAGGAACACTTTCTCAGAAAGAGTTAAACATTGCTTGAGACCACAGGGCCTGTAATGGTGAGGTGCCATCCTGATGGCTTCCCCCCGTGGCTCTGCACTATGCATGTTCTGCTAGGGAATGGCTAAGTTTTCAGGAGAATTTGGAGCTTGGGAGGATATGGGGAAGGTGACTACCCCTGGGTGTTTTTTAAGGCAAATACAGGAAGTGACTAACATTTTTTACCAGGTGACAGCTGCTAGGTTGCCCATGGGAGATGGGTTATTTCGCTGGGGCACGAGATGCCCCCATCACTATCACATTTCACTCCTGGTGGCAGCCCAGCAGGCAGAGGATGTATCGCGTTTCCTCTCCATTTACCTCCAAGGAGAGGCATCTCTCCAACTCAGTCAGGGGTGTTGACAGGAGAGTAGATGGAAATTGGCATTACTATAAATATGTTGCTGATAGAGGAATTTAGTTTCTGTTAGTATCAATCCTGGATCAATCTCAAGCACAAAACCTATTTAAAAAGAAGAACATCTGACATGCGAGCAGTGTCTAAACTGGGATCTCCGTATAATCCCCATAAAGCAGTCAGGCTGCTCCTTCATGGTCACTTATCATCTTGAAAAAGTTTCCGAGCATAGTCATGCGAGATTGAATCTGTTTAAAACAGCAGCTTGGGTCCTGCTCATAAAATATATAGTGTGAGTCATTATCTGAATTTGAAGCAAAATGGGGCCACCCGCTGTGTTTCTTACTCACGGAAAACAAACCTCCCACCGAAAGGCAAAGGACCCCAGTAAGAGCTGCGGGATTGGGTCCTTGGAGTTTCTTTCAAGTAGGTCTGAAAAGCATCTCTGACTGCCTAAATACCGTAATTCCTGTGCTGTTATTAGAGCCACGGTGTGTTTCTCTCACTCAGATGTAAAATTGCCTATTTACATGTATCTCACCTACTGAAGTTTTGTCCTCTATGGAATACATTTTGTGAATTTATACAAATTTGATTATTGTTGAGCAAATTAGATTGCATATTCTACTTGTTAAGGGGTGAAATTTATGCCTGCTCATGAATCTCCCTACTGTGATAAAATGCTTATACCTCAATGTTCAATGTCTGCTAATGATAGGCCATTTATAAATGAATTCAAATATACAAAGGATGACTTAGGCTTGGAGAAAATATGAAAAATGCATTTACAGAAATAATTGGTTTAAATATTTATGTGTATGCCATTTTCCTTTAAGAGTGATGTTTATTCCACTTACCTGCTTAGATTATGTTAAGTATATTAATTTTGAGCTAAAATCCCCATTGACTTCAAATTCAGGTAAGGAGTGATTTAGACATTCAGAATTTGTCCCTTTCTTTGCAAAGATTTTCCGTCCTGTAAATGTCTGTAAAAATGTAGTTTGGAGAGGAGAGAGCTGCTTGAAACTGGAAAGCAGTTTTTCAAGAGGACTTGATGAAAATTAAAGAAAGAAGCAGCTGGGCACTACAGCAACCGTGGGATGGTATTTTGTAGTTTATGCGGTCATTATTGAAATTTCTCTGTAATTGTAGAGTTAGATGCTGCAAGTCTAGAAGGTGGTTGGACAAATGAAGTGGTTGTGTGCAAGTTAAACTGTGCTGAATATTCACAGAAGTTAGCCAAATGAGATTGTGAGTTCTGAGTCCTAGTAGAGCAGGTTTCAGGTAGTCAGGGCTGGTCTCGTTATTTTGGGTTCATTTCTATACCTAATTCTGTTTAAGATCTCCATTCGGATTTTGAATGCACTATTACTGCCCTATGCCTTGTTTGTTGGCTTGTTAAATATTGCAGACATGTCCAACACTGCAAAAGTATGCTGTTAATTTTTTTTTCTCTGTGTTTCAGTGAATGATAGCTTTTTAAAGACAAATTACTAGTTCACTAAACAACTTACCGAGTAACAAAACACCAAATGCTTTTAAATTTGGAAAATCTCTGTTGTGGGGAAAGAACAAACAAACAAAAAACCAAACCTGTTGTGGTGCAGCACAGGCTTGAATTAAAGTACCTGAGAGCTACTTGCCACTGCATGGAAAGACTGTATTCAACAGACAAACAGTGTACCTGGAAATAAACTTTGCAGGACTGGGACCATGTTTTAGTTGAGAAAGAGCCAGCATCTTGCACAGAGCACGTTTCGTTTCAACTGTCAGAACAAACCATGTGGCTGCGAGGAAAATATTTTTGTTGGAGGCCACATGATGAAGTGCTCAAAGGAGTATATTCATCTTCAGACTGGATATTTCAAAAATTATTTATCATGTTCTCAAAGTGGATCCTGAGAGGTTCTAAACCACTCAAAAGTACTGAAAATTATAGTTGCAAGGGGAATTGATGGTGTTTGGCACCATGACAGACTGAACTCACAGTGAACAAAACATATGTAAGGGATGTGTCATTTTGAATATACTCTGCGCCAAAGGTAAATAATCAGCAAAACTGCTGTTCAAATAAGAAACGCATGGTCTTTGAACAGGACCTTTTTGAGGGCAAACCCTCCAGAATCAGTAAGTGAAAGGCTTTTAATGGATAAATGTAATGCAGGCTTTGTATGTCCGTAGCATACTCTGTTATAAGGACTTCCATTAAGTAGTAGCAAGAGAAGTAAATAGTTGCTGATGAGACAGCACTAAGTCAGAATAATAATATCTGTAGTAAAATTCAATACACAAGTCAGAATAATAACACCTGTAGTAAATGGACTAGTCTAGGTAACATATCGTGTAGAACATAAACAAATTTTAATAGTTTGGCAGTTAATATTGGATAGTTGTGTGTGGTAAATGACAATAAATGGCACTCAGTTGGTGGCAGAAATTGATGGTGTAATTTTGATGTCCGTATCCTGTGTTTTCATTCTGACACCTGCTTATTTTACTTTTAGCTGGAAACAGCATAAGGATTTGCACTGAACAAGTTTAATGTTTGCATACAGAAGGTAGTATCTTGGAAATTATTTGTCTTGATCTTTTGGTGGCACTAAAGTTAACCAGGTCTCAGAAGACAGTAGAATTGTACCAGGGTTAAACATTTTAATTTAACTGAAATTATTTTCGCTTTTACTGTCAAAGAATGATCCAAAATAAGCTGTAATCCCATATGAAAGATTTGTTTTAAGGAGTTTACAGAAAGGTCTCATACAGGAATAGACTTTGCTGTTCTCTGCAAATTCATCATGTCATCATTTTTTTTTCATGCAGCTTTCTCATTTGGAAAGATAAGAAAAGGATGAGGGCGCAGACTGTGTGCAACTAATGGCTCAGCTGTTGAACGTATCCTATCTCCAGCGCTGGGCAGTAGGTGGAGTTAAAAAAAAAAAACCAAAAAAACAAACAAACAAGGCAAATCTGTGTTTGATCCTTCTCCTAACCTATCCACACAGTTTTTAGTTATCATCAGACTATCAGAAATCTCTTTATTCAGGCCTCTGCATTTATTAGCCTATGAAGGAGCTTGTCAAAGAGCATTGCTACTTTGTTCTTCAAAAGCTTTGTGTGGCAGTGAGCTCCAAGTAACCATGTATGGAAGGGGTATGTGAAGGGGTTTATACTTTCTGTGAGTGCTCCTTTGCTTGACTTGTGTTGAAAATCAGAAGCTAACACTGCTATTGTCACTTCATGTTCTTGATTATTGAAATTTTCAGTATTTTTTTTTTTCAGGGGATTTTTCAGGGATATCTCATCTGTAAGGTGAAGAGCACTTCCCTCATGGTGCCTTCTCCTTCCTTGAATGGTCAGAAAAATACTCAGCATTTCTGTCATCTCAGTTCCCATGCAGTGTAACTTGCCTTTGCTGAGGAAGTAAGTTGTCTCTGGCTTTAGAGGAAGAAGATGAAACAGCAGCTGACACATCCCTTTGCATGGGGAATCTGCCTCTGTGGTCCTGCTGAAGCCAGTGGAGGTTTTTGGTTGTGTGTGGAGGTGTCTTCAGAGCATTGCCCATGGTTTCACCACAGCCCAGAAGCTCACGGAGCCACAGCGCAGTGAGGAAGATGGAGTCCAGCACCGACAGGTCGCTTCTGCTTTCATCCAGCAGAAGGAGTCCATTCCTGTGTATTTTCTAGGCTATGGGATACAGAAGTATCTCCTGCAAAGGGCATGTTTTCACAAAGCCCTTTCTCTTGAGGGGGATATTGCTGCCTTGAACAAGCTTTTAAAGAAGTTCTAGTGTCACTGAAAACTAGAATTTATACCACTGTTAAATGGTTCGAGCAGGAGAGAGAGCTTGCATATAAAATCAGATACTTCTGTTTACATATAAATCTCTTGGTTCTCAGCAATGCTAGCAAAGGAAATTAGAAGAATTTCATTGTCCTTTAATGAGGCTTTGAGTTGAAAATGTTAATTTAAAGAAAACAAGTTTGCCAGACTTGTTACTCTTTCAGTAAATGCATTTCTAAGCATGTCCTTCTGTATTTAAACAAAACTCCCAGGTAACAGTTTCCCATTCTACTTCTTGTCAGAGAAGTGCATTATAGAGCACTGCAGTTGCCTGGTAGTTTTCTACACATATCACACATTGCTAAGATAGGTAAATTTACAGACACCGAATGACATGACCAGGAACTAACAGTGCAAAACATAGTGGAAAATACAGAAAAAGGTACGGAAAAAATATGGAGTAGGTAACTGCTTAAAAAAAGCAGTGAAATCATTAGTATGGCATTAGATGATAAAATAGATTGTCCTATCAGGAATATCTTGATAAGAGTTAAATTAATAGTACTACTTATTAATTCATAGGTCTCATGGTATGAGAAAACACTTTACAGTTCAGATATTCTTGCAGCTAGAAACTGCACGTAGATACCTGCACTACTAATAGTCCCCAAGAAACAACCTAAGCATGATTGAGACAGATTATCCCACTAAGAGATCAGCCCAAGATCTCAGATGTGAATTAACTTTAGGCTATCTAAAACCCAGGTGTTATTTTGTGGCTTGAACTCTTTAAGCTTTTACTAAAATCCATGTTTTTAAATGGCATTAACAGGTGCATTAAAATCTGTAAAGCCTTGTGCCCCCCAGGGATTTCCTCCTAGAAGTGATGCTTAGTCCCCATGTAAAGGTGACTTTCTGTCTCAAAAAACAGGGTTATACAGACTTCCAGCACCCAAAACATCTTCTAATCTCCTGGCTTTACTGGGACCTGTTTTATAACCATGAATATGGTCTTGGCCCATCACAGACACCGTGGCCTCCATAATAGCATCTTGCATCTCTCAGTTCTTTCACCTGCTCTCTGGGTTAGGATCTGTGAGGAAAATTAGACCTTAATGATAATTCTTTCTGATGTTTTTAAGTTCTCTCCACTTTGAATAATTAGCTAATGGCAGCGAGCAGAGCTATCTTACAGGTTATTACTGAAGTAATAGATATTTATGATGGATGAAGGGTAGGCTGATGAACTATCCTGGTTTATTGGACATGAGCTGTATGAATGATTGGTTTCCCTCTTGCTGCTAATTTACAATAGCAGAACAGTAGCAGAAGTACATAAATGTAGAGGCAGCAAAGCAACTGTGATTGATTAGGAAAGGACAGTAAAATCAGCAGGAGGAATCAGAAAACCCAAGAACAAATGCCACCCCTTTCTATTGTCTTGTGGACTGTTTGAGCATATTACTTGTTTGAGGATAAAATGCTTTATACGGGATTCTGCAGTTAAAGCCGGACAACTCAGCTTCCAGGAAAATTTTCTGGATAATATTGCTGACCTCTTCTTACTTGACCTGGTACAAGAGTAGATTTTGGGGCCTGGCTGTGCTTGTTCACATGGGTGCCATGTGTCTCCTAGAAGTTTGTGACCGTGGTACCCTACTAAAGCTGCTCCCAAGAGTTCCCAGAGAACTGCAAATCCTTTGCGGGTGCAAGACATGCCATGTATGTCTATACCTTCAGCAGGGTACAGACAGAATGAACTTGTAGTCTGGGTCCTGCTTACCTTTGATTCACCTTTAATTCACCTTGTTCACCTTTAATTGAGTTCACTTTTGATAGTCCAGTTCAGAGATGTTATTGTATGAGAAGATTATAATATGCCACTTCAGTGCCACATACTTTAGGGTTCCTGCTGACTAGGGACATTTGTGACAAAGCAGGTGACTATATGCATTATTTCTGCCTGTGTCTTGAAGTATTGAGCTCTGTCTACTTGCAAAAAAAAATTTGAAACATGTTGAAGATGAGTTCTCTCACCTTTGAAACTTGTATCATTAACACTTTTTTCCATGGAACAGCACCTAAAAACAATATAGGATTGTTCTACAGCAAATATGTCATTATGTAGTGTTTGTGTTGAAGACACTTTTTTTTTTTTTTTTGAAGAAGAAGCCTGTATTTTGTTTTATATCTAGACTTTAAACCCTGATAATGTTTGTGGAGTTGTGGAAGTGTAAGGGAAAAAAAAAGCTTTTGTAGCTTCCTGGGCAATATCTATCTGGGTAAAATCAATGAGTTTAATCATGGCTGGAGGAATGTGTGCCAAAGAACTGGGAATGGAGTCATTGTGATTTTATGTTCTGGTGTCTTTCCTTATTTCAGTTTGTCTTTGCAGTTTATAAGAAACGATGTATCTGGGGTACAACTGACATGAAATGGAGGTGAGTCCTGAGGTTTGTGAGCCACAGAAGATATTCTCTCCTCATTGAAGGTTTTCAGAGAAAGATTATCTTAGAAGGCATTGGCTGTCTGAGCACTGTCAAAGCACGCACATCAATTTTGAACATTGCCATACACCACTGAGGAAAATACAATACAAGCAGTTCCTCAAGATGCCTAATTAGACATGGTGTTCTTAAAAACAAAACAAAACGAAAACAAAAACTGTAAGCACAATGAGAAAAAATAATTGAACCTAAGGATGTACAGATGAATAGAATGGTAATTTATCTACTTAATTTTATGGCCTCTTAAATGCTGGATCAGAAATATTTTATCCCTGTTGTGCCAGCTTCCTCCAGAATGAAAAAGGAGATAGCAGTCTGGGACCTTATAACCAGAGCAGAAGTAAATTGTAAGTTGTGCAGGTTAGGTTAAAACCTTTTAACAAAATATTGGGAGAAATGGCAAGATGAGAGTTCATTATGCTTGCTGAGGCCCATTTTCTTGCCTTTCATTGACTAACTGGAGTCATTATGGCTTAAGTTGGCTGCCAAAAAGAATACTTGCTAATAATATTAAGATGGAAGATGGAGAAAAGGTAATTACTAAGACTGAGTAGTCATATATATCTAGGTTAAGAATTTGGGGGTGGAATTTGATGAAGTTCAAACAAAAGTAAGTCAGAATGCGATGTTAGTACATTAGGTTAGATTTTTTTAAAGTGTGGATGATACTTGAACAGTGTGGGATGATCTCTCTCCCACTTATTCTCAGAGGAAGATGGAAAACCAGAATGACAAAAGAAATTATAAAGTAAATAATACAGGGATTAAAGGAATCTGTAGACATTTAGAGAGGTTAGTGACAGAGTCCTGCAGGCAAACAGAATTTAGAAATTCTTTAAGCTACTTATCAATTGAAGAGCAAATAGACCTGAAATTTAAGGACATTTTCATGGAAAACATCTATTTCTAGAAGCATTCCTTTACCAAGGACATATAGGAGTTATATTTGATAAGAGTCTGGCTTCTCTCAAGGTATTCCATTTAAAGGTATCTCAAAGGTGAGATACCCTTGTAAATGCTACTTTGTTTTCATAAAACAAAGGCATTCCCACACTCGCATGAATCTATCATCTGTTGTTGCACAGCTCTGAAGGAGCGGCCTCCAGGGTGACCTTAGACCGAGTGTCCAGTACCTCCTGCCTGCTGGCATGTGGATAGTCTGCTGTCTGTCTGCGTGAGCGTGCCTGGCAGCCGTTACTTTTCTGAACCTGCGTGGGCATGTGGTGTCCTACGTGTGCCCCAGCTGCCCAGGCTAACACCTGCGGGCTCACCAGAGATCGCACACGAGTCTGGTCGTGAGGGTGGCCAACAAGCTACCAGTAAATGAAGCTAACCCTAAACCATCAGTGTAGTTGCCACAGTATCTGCTGGTGAGAGGAAATGTGTTATTTCTTCCGCCCTAAATCTGATTTACAGCACAGTTTTTAAAATGTGGTGTGTGTGCTTCTATGGATCTTCAGCTTTGTGAATCTTTTTATCAGACACCATGCAATGGGCAATATAAACTGTAGAGGTATCCAACACCAGAAGCATTTAACTATATTTTATCTTTAGCAAGAGGTTTCAAAGGCATTTCAGCACACTTGCAGGCATTAGTACAGGTTCAATATTAATTTGACTTTTTCTTCCAATAGCTTGTTAAGTGCACAGCCAAGTAGGCCAAGAATTTTAGGTGCTATCCAGGCAAACCAGATCACCCTAAATCTGCCTAAAGAAGCTTATTCTGGAGATCCTAAAGTAACTCTGAGGGGAGAGTCAATCTCATCTTATTATCAGGTGGCTTGTAAGAATTGTAAAGAACTATACTCCTTCATTTGGGCATTTATATTCTTCCCCCACCTTAAGCTCTTCCTAACTGCCAAGAAGCCTAAGCTTGAGCTTATATTGCTTGATTAAAAAGGAAGATGGATTAATCCAAGCCCAAATGGCTATGGCTGGCTCATATACACATTACTAGTAGTTACTGCCATCCCTAGCAGGTTTGGGTGGAGAAAGCTAGCTGAAGTGGTCCAAAAACATCTGTGACGTAAATAATAAGTATGAGTGACCAGGGGTCTAGCACTTTTATTTACAGTACAAGCACAGCCGAAGAGAATTAGAGAACCCCTTTTGACTCCACTAAGGAAAGTCAGAGCAAGCTGTACCTGTACGGTGATTTACTTGTACCCCCAGCCTTAGAGTGGGAACACACCTGGACTAATACCAGCATATGTCACCATCCCAGGCATGCAAAGGGGATATTAAAGCTTAAGTGGAAGGGATATATCTTAGCTCTGAGGAAGAAGCACCTAGGAAAGTTCTTTCCATGTGTTCTTGATTAACCCTGTGAAAGCTGGTGAAGAAAAGAGAGCAGAGCACCCAGCTTTGGAGTAAAAGTCTGGCGGCTGAACAGCAGAGACCTGAGTTGACAAGAAATAAATCATAATGGATTTCTGAGGAGGGTGAACCAGCCAGGAGGGAAGGCTCAGTCTTTCTGGGGAAAGCAACAGATTTCTCCTTTCTCCTTTCCCTGACAAACAGAAGATGTTGTTCCAGTGTAAGGAAGAGGTGAAGGTCAAGAGTTTTCCTCTGTCTCTAAAAGAAAACTTTCTCTTCCACTTCACTGACTTGTACTCACCTTCTTACTCACTGACCTTACCCTTTCATCTGTTTGTGCATGTGCAACGAAACTGGTCAACATTATTGGTCAAATGACTAAGCTGTTGTTTTATTGCACGTTTATCTTCAATTTGCTGAGCCCTTTGACACCACCCTGAGTTACTGCTGCACGTGCTTCTTAATCTTCCTTTTAATAAAAGGATATATATTTCTTCCTACATGGCTACCGGTCTTTCCCTTTCCTTATATAGTTGTGAGAAGGGTGAGTAAAGAATCTTTTTTACTGATTGTTGATGTTTTTTATATTTTAACAGGCTAAAACCAGTCATGGTTTGTGAGTTGAAAGGGTCTGGCTTACAGTCTGTCAGCATGCACTGGTATATTTTTGTGCATTTTGCCTGCATTAATGAGAATTAGAGATCATAAACCATTTTTTTTAAATACCTTTAGTAAAATCAGTGTATAGCACTTGGAATCTCTTAATTCTTTCCTCTGAGGCACCGAAGGGTATGTTTACTCTTGCATTAAATGATAAATACCAAAAGGTTGAATTTAAGCAGTGGATTCTCCTTTCATGAATTCCCTGAGAACCTTAGGTTTTTTCTTAGTGTAACTCTTTCTTCACAAATTACGTATCTTAAGAAACCCAAGTGTCAGTACTTTGTGACAAAGAAAGCTGTTGCATTTAACATCAAAAGAGATTGTGTTTGCATTGCCTGCAATAAAACCAATTGTAGAATGCTCTTGATGATGGGGCATAGTTTTCTGTTGCCTTAAAACAGACCATGGTGGAGGACTGTATTCAGCAGGTGTGCTTGTTACAGAGAGATGGGATTTCTGAAACCACTCTGTAAATTTGGAAATCAAGTCAAATCTTCTAATCTGTCAAAGTCTTTTTAGTAGTAAAGCTAAAAATAGAGTAAAAGACTTTCAGTACAAATACTTCTCAAATTCTTAGGTATCTTGAAAGCTTGTTTCTTGAGTTAGCATAACACTAATGTAACAAGTCTAGGACCTTTCACACAGCACTGCAATTAGGTTAACTTGGTCTAAATGCTTTAAGCTTCTTTCCAAGAGCCCAAATATTCCTTCGTCATTTCCTCTTCCAGGCTGGGCAATTGTTTTCTGGTATCTCCTTATTTACAGTGCCTTTCTTTTTGGCAGGCTAGCTGAATGAGCCACCTTTAACACTTATTCTGGAAGATCCTTGATGTTTGCTGTATGCTGTAGTGCTCTGGTGTTATATCGGGTCAACAAAGACCTCCAGAGAAGGTTTTACAGGGCAAAAATGGGTACATGTTCTCCATGATCAGACTATGAGACCATCTGTGTGACAGAAGTTATCTTTGCGCTCAAAGGAAGGAAAGGGAGAGTTTTTTTTTTTTTGGCTTTAGCACACTGTTCTGGATTTTTCAAATCTTGCTAACCTTAAATAATCAAATCCTTTCTTCCTAGTACACCACTCTTTGGTCTCCATAAGGAGAAGGCCCCCCCCCCCTTTTTTTTTTTCCTGTGGAAGATATTAATTGTACAGATTAAGTGGATCTGTGCCTAATCTACTCTTATTTGAATTCTTACAACATCTTTCTCAGTCTTCTCCATCTTCATGTCTATTTTAACTTACTGCGGCTAATTTGCAGAACAAGCATGTCTTCTCCAGTTTGCATCCAAGGGAATTAACACATAATGAAGGTAATCTAGATCTACAGAAACCCAGTAGAACGTGCAGCAAATGAACAGCTGAGACAGAACAACAGTTCTTCACTCACATGTACACAGTCCTTTTGGGTTTTCCCTCTAAAAAGAACTGGGCTTTTTCTCAGAATCCCAAAGTTCTTTGTTTGCTTGTATGTTTTTGTTTGTTTGTTTGTTTGTTTTTTGGCTCTATTTATTTATTTATTTTTTCACTGTTAAGGTGCAGGCAACAGAGGAAACCAACACAAACTGATGGTTACGCAAAGAGATTTCAGAAGTCTCATTGCATCAACCCTGATGAAGGCGAGAAAATTTGCTGTTTATGGCTAGACAGAAGGACCTTGAAGTCCTTCCATGGCCTTATCGTTTATTTCATCTTGCATTCGCTGAACACCAGGAGCAGATATTGCCTTGGGGGTTTTTGTGTTGGTGATTATCAGTGAAGGACCTCAAAACAAACTTATAAAATGAAAGGCTTTCCCAAGTTAGCTGGAACTTCTAATGCTTTTGAAAAATCCTTCCAAAAAAAGGAATATCAGAAAATGAAAGTTCGAACTGCAAACATTGCAGCATGCAAATTAGTAAGCCTGGACTACATGTGGTAGTCCTTTCTGTGTGCAAAAACAATATCCTAAATACATAACAGAGTATGATCATTTATTTATTTATTTATTTAATCCAGTACAGAAAGATCTGGCTAGTGCAGAAACATGTGGCATCTGTTGCTATAAATGGTACTTTTCAAAGAGTACCACTAAGAATACTAATCCTTTTAGGATTATATTTAATGGTAAGTTTATGATAAACTTCTGAAAGAGCACTGCTGGAATGGCTGCCCTGGCACGTACTGACACATATTATGGGCCAGTAGGCAACATGATGCGGAGTTGACTCTTCAACTAATTATAAAATGAGGGTTCATCACATAAACAAAACCTAAAAATTCCTGCTTGAAGTTCAATTCTGTTTGACTTAGAGAGCAGTTGAAGCAGAAGGTTCGTGGTACTGAACACACTGTTCTTTGCATTCTCTGCCAGTGCCTAAACCTTTTTAACTGAGGATGCACTGAGGCACTCAGGCAGCCAAGGTGGTGAAATGGTATTTTCTCGAGTTTATAGGAACCAGTTTTATGCAATTTGTTTGAATTAACGGTGAGCAGTATTATATTAACAATTGTCTTAGTGCTAACAAGGAGGAGTGTCCGTAGTGTGGTACTTTGCATACTCAAATTGTAGCTGTGCTTCAAGACGAGGTAGATCTTTTGTCACTCCCAATGCTTTCAAACAGAAAGGACTGCACTGGAGCTTTCTCACTCAGATATTTTTACAACCTCTTTTTACTTCAGTGTATTTTTGTTTTATCTTTTTTTTTTTCTCTTTTGTTTATAACTAGGCAAACTGCTACCACACTATTTTCAAGGTCAAAAATTAGCCATGACTCCTATGTTTCCTGTCATAGTCCTGTGAAAAGACAATATTTTTTTCATAATATTCCACAGCGGATGATTAGGAGGACTGTTGCTGTCCCTGGATGCGTAGTAACCTGATTAGAGGTTAGGCAATACTTTAATTTTTGATAAAAGTTATCCAGTTACAGAGTTCCTGTGTTTCCCCTTCTTTGCCCACAGAAGACGTAAGCATGAGGAAACTACTTTTATCAGTGGTTTCTACCACAGTCCATCTGCTTATTCCCCTCCTTCCTGCTTCACCTCTCACTTCTCATCCTCCTTTCAGGCAAATCTGTTAGAAACAAAGTGAAAATCCTGCTTTAGAGCAACCAGCTGGTACATTTTTCCACCTGGGAATGGGATTTGGAGCAAGGCTTTTCCGCTGCTCTCTCCACTTCTGCGGGTACCATACAAAGCTCCTGTCAGTTCACATCTTTCCCTGCAGTGCAGGGCCTCAGGAGCACTGAATGGTTCCGTGTACTTAAAATCCTGGTGGATTTTAAAAAGCCTGAGAGCTAGGACACCTCTGCTGTGCTCTATAACAGATCTTCTGCTCTTTCTCCTTCACTTCTCTCCAGTGATAAAAGGAAGTATACAAAGCCTGCTTTTAATGCTAGAGTGACAATTACTGTCATCCTTAGAGTGCATCGCTTGGCCCCGCTACCAGATGAGGTTAAGCACGGTGAAACTGTTTTGTAACGGAGGAAACCTTTGTTTTAGGAGTGAAGAGACTTTGAACTCTGAGTTGATTTTACTGTGGGGCAAATACTGCCCTTCTGAGAGCAAGCTCTGCTCAGAACAAATTAGGGTAGATTCAAATAACGGATGGGAGGGAGAAGGCTTTTGAAATTTCTCTAGAGAGAGTGCAAGCTCTGCTCGCTGTGGCAGCTAGCCTGCATGCAGTGGGATTTGTGTGCTGGGAGTTGGGTGAGGAAAGAACAAAGCCCAGTAAATCCACTGGTACCCAGACGTCCTACAAATGAGCTTTGGTTTTGTTCCTGAGATCTCAAATATTTAGCTATTACTACTAAAAGTTTTTCTGTTCTACAGAAGGTGAAAAAAGAAAGATAGCTTTAATTTTGTTGTAGAGAGCCTTCCTGCACTTCCACGTACTATTCTCACAGTACTCACAGTGTGCTCCTCCCTTCCTGCTCTTCCAGGCTCATGGATGGCACAAGGCTGCTAATGCTTATAAAATGACCTTTATTTAGATTCTTCTTCATCATACAGCAGTCATTTCAACTGTGTCCACTCAACTTCGCTCCATTTCTGAGCATATTGTGATGAGGATTTAAGAAGATGTCTAAACAGGAATCAAATAATCATATTTATGATGGATATACAAGGACATGATAGAGCACAAAACAAACAAACAAATAAACAAACAAAAAAACAACACTTTTTGTTTGGAACATTCAAAACCCCTTCCAAGGCTCTTTTCAGTAAGAGGGAACACTACTGTAGTCCTGGATGAGTTTTTAACAGAAACTTGCCCTATGTTGATGTAATACATTGGACTTAATTCAATTAGCAAAAATGTAAAATGGAAGGTGCAATTGGCCTGTTTGTATTTAAGGGGTAATATTAACATTCAGTTTCTTAACCAGCCTTTCCCAATGCATAGTTTTACCAGTGCATTTTAGCATTAGATTGAATGAAGAGCTCAGTCATTTCAAAACTGTATCCATTCAGCAGCAGGAGGTTCACAGCCCTGTCTGTATCTCAGTCTCTACTTGGGTGAAGCTGCTACTCTTTGATCGTGTTACAAAGAATAGTAGCAAAAAACAAGTGCAAATTCAACGTATTTAAGATAATTTTGTCCTGAAAATGGTCCAAATGCTGTATTTATGCTTCAGACACCAAGAAATTATTCTTTATGAGTATCTTTCCTCCCACCGTTTACATTTATTTATTTATTTATTTATTTATTCTCTCTCCTTTTTTTTTTTTTCTCCCCTCTTCTCCTGGAGACTGGAACAAAAATGTTGCAGGTTGCTTTTCCTCTCTCTCCACAGGTTTGGACTCTACTTAGCTTGTATTGTACCTCAGAAGGCCTAGATAAAGACTGATATTCCTGCATTAACCGGCTCTCAATGCAGCATGTACACACTGAGCTGCACGCTGTACTTACTGTGTCACCAAATCAAATCTCAGTCTGTAGCTTTGAAGAACTGTGTGTGCACAGATGACAATTCCTACATTCACAAACTGGTGCTTGAGCTGATACTTATCATTCACATCCTGCATTACAAATACAAAAGGAAAATATTGCCTACATGCAAGTCTGAGGAGATGCAAGAGCCACTGAGATTGCTGGGCCAAACTGCCATTCAGATAAACAGATCAAACCATATTGACTTACTAGGGGTTGTCTCTTTATAAACTGGCACTGAATGTGGTGTATCGTTTTACTAAAAAACTCAATTGGAGAGTGGTCTATAGGCCTAATATAATAAACAAGTAACAAAATACAGTCATTTAAAAAACCTTATTAATAGAGGTGGTAAACATACAGCAAAAAAAAGTTAAAAAATAAACTTAAAGATTGTAAGTTTTTTTTTTATTGCCTAGAATAAGAAAAATGTTCACATTTAACAAACAGCATGAAAATGGATGAAAAGTGTATTTTATTTATTTATTTTTTCTCTTTTACCCTAAGGTTATTTTAATTATATAAATAGGAACATATACTACTGGAATCAATAGAATGTCTTTTAAGAGTTAATGATTACTCACTGTTTACTCTAGGTAGCCTTGATCCTAAAGAAATTTCTTTCTGAGTGTTTGGTAGTCTTTGAAAATATTCCAGAGATACAAGGCAGGTAACTCTTCATTTGTCTTATCAGTGGCTTGCTCTCTCTTACTAACTAAATTGGTCACAGGAGCTATAGGAGTGGAGGCACTGAAGGCTTGATCATATACATCTTTGCTTTTAGAACCAAGATTGAAAACTGTATTGCTTGAAATACATTTTCAGGAGAGAAAAAAAAAAAAAAAAGGTTAGGAATAATATCATCTGACTAAAATAGAATGGACAGTCTCTGCTTTTCGTCCCAAGACACCACAAAGCTCTCTGCTTTCTATCCAGATTCAACATCAAACTGGACAGTGACAAAGGATAGAATTTTATTACTGACTGCCTCTACTTTGGTCTCTACTTTACCTGCATAGTAGTGCCATTGTTATGACAGAAAAGCACTAAAATATGTTCTGATTCTGCCAGATGCATCTAAAAAAAAATCCCTATACAATAATGTTCACTCATTTAAACAGTGCTGTTCACATGGTCTGTCACTTGCCATACTAAAGATGAGGCAGTGCCTAGCTCTTGCTCTTCATTGTTTACCAGCAGTGGCTGGCACAAACTTATTTCTTCTATTCTGAGCATAGAAGGATGTCCAGGAGGTTGTTGCTTGACAAAGTGGAAAAAAAAAAACATGCCTCTGATCTCTCCGTGGCAGCCAGAAGACTAGAACTACACTGGTGGGGCTGAAGGATGTGGAATAATCACCCATTTCTCCCAGTCACAACAAATCTGACTCTGATATTACATGGAGTTGTGCAATCCTCTTGATTAAAAAGGTTCCTGACTACTTGCTTCCCAGTGGTGTGTGGGACACAACCGCAAAGTCACTACTCTGCTTCACCACAGCTAGCAATTAAAATTGACAACTCTGCCACAGCTGCTCATAGTATTTTTTCAAAGTGTTGTGTGGCAGAACATGAGTTTCTCACTGCTCACTCATTTGTCCCTTCGCTGTAAGGAATAATTCTGGTTAAACTGCAATTAAAGTCTCCAGTTTTCCACATTTTATCTGATCTGTTGACGGTGTAGGCTACTGTCATATTTTGTGGAAATTAAGAATAACAAGTTACAGTATGTTATTTCAAATATTTGACAAATAATGACTTCTAAGCAGGGAGATGAATGGCTGGGACTTTTAGCATCTTTCATCTCGGAATTCAAGCTGTGATTCATATATAGTTTCTAACACACAATATTTACAGGAGTGAAAGCAATAGTACCTGTTCCACTGCTTTGTGAGCATCTGTTCAGACCTGGATGTGCTTGATCTCTGGATGACTCTTACACAGCACGTGCAATGCAGGCAGCAAGAACGGGGTGTATTTTCAGTTGTTTATGCTTGAGTGAGAGTGACTTTGGCAATCAACAAACTGAGGGAAGAGAGAACCACCTCCTGTTGCAGGATTGAGATCACTTCATTTTCTGTTACTTTTGGTGCTTGCTTTTAAGACCCGATACTTAACTATGTCTGTGGCATGAAGGTTGTGTTCAGAAATACTATGTAAATATACTCCTTTGCAGCAGAAAGAGTTTCTAGTTCTCTGGTTCAATTTAGAAATGTCATTTAATGCTGACCCCAAGGGGCTCAGATGACAGTGGAGGAGCAAAGAAAAGAAGCATGCCCCAGTTCCTCTGGCCTTAACCTTCCCTCTACAAACATGTGAAAGAAAATTGCCCAAGAGCCATACACATTTCTTTATATGATGTGGAGGCAAAGTTGACAATCCTCCTATGTTTAAGCAACTGGCTCTGCAGCAAGATGCCAACAGCCTCAGGAGAGGAATTAGCCAAACCCTCACCATAGAACAACATCTCATTTGATGAAAACTGAATGGGTTTCTTTCACATCAGCGATACTGTGGAGATTTGCTGCTGTCACAACAGCACTTACTTCCCAGAGGGACTGCTGTATGGTATAATATCTGAAACAAGTGCATTGCTTTTTATTCTGTATGAATAGAAGTAATGAAAAATGCTCCAGCATATTTTGCAAGTGTAGTGGTTTTGAGAAGGGATAAAAGTTGTTGGCTGTTTTTATTGATAATGCCAATATCAATATATATATTATTTTATTATTTTTTTTCCAAGAGAAAGTAGTGCAAAGAATAATTAGTGTTATGGAAACTCTCAGATGTGTCATAGTTGTACTTTTATTTTCTTCATGTAAAAACATGTCCATTTAACTCCATTAATTCAGTAGTATTTTGAATGCTCTAAGAGAACAGGGCATAGCAAGGAGTTCTGCATTTTTCTGTGTTCTGTATGGTAGACAGAAATTCAGTGTGCAACATGCAGTTCTTCTGAGATGTTCTATAGAAGAGAGAACCAATAAAAATGAATTGCTTTAAAGTAGTTTCATCCATCCATGATCATAAATTATTCTGAAAATGTTAATTAGAACTTGAAAATTTCTATGGGCTCAGGAAGTCTTACTAACCTCCATCTAGAGATAGGGAAATGAGGAACAGAAAAGTATAACTGCTTAATGTTTTTCTTTAATACTCTTTCTAAGAACACAACCTTATATTTCAATGCATTAACCAAAAAACTATTCTTTGGTCACTAGTCTTCATATCCTGGCATCAAGATATCTAAAAGAAAGTAAATAGCTACCAGGGATGTGAGGCAGTTAAACCTGCTGCATGCAATCACAGTGCTTGTTTTTGTCTTGTTTTTGTTGCTGCTTGACAATATTTGTCAATACATTATTAAAAACAAGTAACTAAATTAAAATACATTAGAAGGAGCTGCAAAATCCAAGCATTCATGTTAGGTGTAAATGACTTTAGAAAACTATGTTGCTTTAGCTACAGCAGTAAGATTAAATCCCTTGGTTTCCAGGCAGTTGTACCAGGAAGGAATAAGGTTCCCTGGAATAAGGCAGTCTCCTGTAGTTTTAACAGTTAACTTTCTACTTAACCGATCTTCATTATGCATATTAATCATGATAGATTTGGGCTTTAATTACCTGATTGCCTGTTGCTTTTTATTTTTCATCTTCACTGGCTGAGCATCACAAGAGCACAGGAGGTAGTATATCCCAGGTGGCAGGAGCAACTGGAGACAAAATCATCTCTGCCCACTGATGAAAGCCCTGGGCTGAAGCATGCACAGCAGAACCAGAATTTCGGAGACGTAAGCTGCTAAATTCTCCTAAGTCTGTTATAAATACACAGTCTGAGGTTTTCTGTGGTGCTTTTTCAGTCGTCTGCTCTACTTCACTGATGCAGTAGACCTTTTCAGAGCAATGACTGAAAGGCTTTTTTAAATATGGGCAAGACATATTTCCAGGCAGCTCAAGCTGACGCTAATAAGTCTCAGGAGGGCTTATTAGTTCAGGTGTGATTAGAAACCAAGCTGTCTGTGTGTACTTGTGTTATACCATGCCCAAGTGAATAAGGTTTCAAATAACCTTCCATGCTGAAGAGTGCAATGTGGAGAGGGCCAAGTGGCTCTAAGCAAAGCTGTCTTGATTCATCTGAAACTGCTGCTCATCTAGGGCTAAAAAACCCTAATGGTTACAAACTGATGCCAGGTACCTCGTGCATCTTGTTTCTGGTGTGAGCCTAGCTGCGGAGAAGAGGCGTCTCCTCCATTTAGAGAAGGTAGTTACATAAGTGCCAGCTTCTTACTGGGAATTCAATGTCCAAACACCTTTCAGGGTTAAGGACTATCACATACTTAACTGAATAGAATTTCTCTGTGGACTTTGACAAGAGAAATGGTTGCAGTTGTTGTTCAAGTTGACAGCTACTGTAAGTAGATTGATGAAAGTATGCAGAATCCATAGTTTATTTTTACCACTAGATTTTCTTTTTTACTGTTGTGTTTTGCTTCCCCTCTTATGCATCAACATGTCTAGATGCTGACTAAATATTTTTGTTGTGGTAAAACTTTACGGTGTATTTTTATGAAATTGCAGAACCACGTTATTTAAAGCTGTAAGAGTTAATTAAAAATAAAAAGTTTTTTTTTTTATTTTTTCACCACACAAATGGATGAATTTTATTTAAGACTTTGGGAATGATTCATTACTTTGGGCTTTTCTAGGAAGTCTTTATGAAAGGCTTATTTTTCTCAAGTGTGTGTAAACACCTACGTCTCAAAGTACTGAAGCAAAACCAGTGTAGCCACTGCAACATTTTCCTTTGTGCACTTTCTGAACAGAAACTTGGGTTTTGCAGTGCTGTTTTTAAGAGAAAGTATTATATAACCAGACATGGCATGTTGTATGGAAATCTTGAAATGAGGTTTAAAAAATTGTTCAGTATTGTTTTTAGAAAGTAGTTTCGGTGCTCACATAGTCACCATGAGCAAAATACAATATTCAAAATGCTGCTTGAAATATTTTAAAGAAAATTTAAATCAACTGGGACTATAGTAAAACAATTTGATACAGCTTTTCTTATAGTATGCCTTTGGCAGTTTGCATAATGAATGTTTATGAAATAAAAGATGTATACCTTTGGAACAACAAGGGAAAGGGAAGGTTTCATTTTTAGCTCATGCACAGAGACATACATTTTTAGTTTTGTGTTTGTTGCAGATTTTCAGTTTTTGTATGAGTGACATAATATCAATGTTCATGACAATTTGTGCATTTGATTGTTATTTGCACATAACCATAAACATGACAGATATTAAGTAGGTGGTGGAGAGTCTGCTTATAGGGCCATGGGTGCTAGGAAAGCTGCTAAGGAAGGTGGGATGAAGATAGGAGATTGTGTCCTGCTGGAAGTTTCTGTTTCTTGCAAGGACCCAGTGAGCAGGAAGATGACTCCAATGGGCTTACTCCTCCTTGCCTGGGAAGAAAGTTTTGAGACAGCTTTGAGGCGCAAGGCAGGTTTGGAAGGGATTGTCACATGCAGTAGCCTGATGGATAATGAGTCAGGAAATAAAATTGGCCCCCTCCTCCTGGGATGAAAGTGGTTGTTCTTCCTTACTTTGACTTCCTCAGTATGAGACAGGATGTGTCGGGGTATGCATGGGTCCCATATGTCATGATAACCAATGGCAAGGGTGTCAGCTGCCTGCCCAGGCAGCTCTGGTGGAAGCAGGAAAGCAAGCTGTGAGCTGAGATTGTGTGACAGCAATGCCAGAAGAAATGGATGCTTGGCAGCCCTCACCGCAACATGAAATGCAGCATTCATCATGTGAGCCTTCACGAGCAAAGGTGAAATAGCAGCATCTCAGGGCCTGACTCTTCTGTAGGGTCAGAAAATGTGACCCTAGCCGTTCTCCCCAAAGTTTCTGCAATATTATGGTTTCCTGTCTTGAAAAATATGTCCAAGTCAGTCTGGCGAATTGATGGGAATCTTGCCTGTTGGTAATGCTCTACAAGTTTTGCAGTCCAGCCTGGATGGCACCTGTTTTTGGCCTTCTGATGCCAGCTGTCGAGGCAAGCCAGAATAAGTTTCCCATCAGTGCCTAGATCTGTAAGACCTTGGTTCCTTTCCTGCACTCTGATATCAACAGTTTGAACTCTTAGACTAAGGCTCTGTAGGAGGTACACAAAACTGCCCTTGAGACTCTCTTTTATAAGTCTTAATAACTAATTTGGAGCCTTCTTTTCTGGATACATTCTGGGAAAATGGGTGGAAGAAAAAGAATGAACTGGAGCAAAGTGTCCTATTTCATTCCCTGGCTGCTTAAATACAGATGAAGCTAGCAAATTCCTTTTTTTTTTTCATTCCTATTACTGTTCCTCTCTTTTTGTTCATAAATCCCAAGCAATCCAAAATAAAATGCCACAGTTTCAAAGGAAAATTGGATTATACTCACTTGGAGGGAGGGAATAAAGAAGAAAACAGGGTTTATACTTCGACTGAATTCAATCCAGAATTTTGAAAAATTAAACTGAATAATTTTGCAATATTTTCTAAGACTGTGTATTCTAAAGATTCAGCTAATCAGATATGCATGCAGATTTAACATGGGTTGCCAACTCTCATGATTTTTTTTTTTTTGCTACAATTATGCGGCGTAAAAATTGGCCTCTTGTGAGAAGTTGCTGACAGCTCAGCAGTTCTGCTTCAGTGCTGGCTGCAGAGGGTGGGATGGCTGCCAGAGCGAGAGGCTGGAGGATGGCTTTGGACAGGGTGCAGGACGCTCCCAGCTGAGGCAGCTGTTGCACAGCCTGCATTTGCTTCTGCTGCCCTGAGAGCTGCAACCTGTGGGGCAAAACAAGAAGTCTGCTACATCCCCTTGCACACCCTCTCCCTTCACTTGGGGTGATGTGGAAGAGAGTGAAGCAAAGGAGAATGTGTAGCTGGTGCCTTGTATCTGTGTGTTTCCCAGTCTTAGCCCAGTTTGCATGTAATCATATCCCAAAAGGGAAAAGGTGAGCAGAGAGAGGGTAAAAACTGTTAGGAAATAACATCCAGGGAACAGAAGGTAGGAGACCTGGTCCTTTAATTAGCCACAATGGGTGGAGAAAAAGGAAAGCAGAAGTTTTACAAGATATGTGAAACTGGACAGAAACAATGCCTGGTGCTAGAATTCATGAAGATGCAAGGCTGGGGACTGGAGGGCTACAGGGAGTGGCACATGGAACAAGGAGCTAAGGGAAGCACACCACCATAAACAGAAAAGTGGAGGTCCCTATGGAAGGCTTCCCCAGAATACTCCACAGCAAAAAGATATAGCCCTTTCCAAATAATGGCCAAAGCCAGGACAGAACTGCTCTATTTAACATTGTAACTGTGTTAGGCTTTGCTTGTAGGTTATAATCTTGTGAGTATGGATATTGTATGTGTATACCTGTAAAATCTGAGAAAATTTGCAGTGAGCAAAATGGGGAAACAAAAACCTTTAAGAGCATTTCTCTGTTACTGTTCTTTTTAAGTTCTGAAAGGTTAGCTATTCCTTCATTAACTTAATGCCTTTGTTTGACTTTTTGACAAAGTACCTAATTACTGCCATCAGGTATTAGTCAGTTGATGTTAACATTCCAATGCAGAAGCTTATATAATTTAGGCAACAGATATGGTATAGTTCATTGTCTTTTGTATTCTTCCATATGCTCTTGCTTATCGGAAGACAATTGAAAATCTTAGCCAATATTATTACCTGAAGTGAGTCCTGGTGAATGAATATCCGAGCCAACCCAGAAAAATAAGTTGCTTTAGACAACTGGCCAGGTGCTTTGGTTTGTGCCAAGTGGTGACTGGGAAACAGACCTCTAGCAGCTTATTTGTCTCATTACTGGCTCCCATTTTATTCTGTGGTCAGATTGGAAATTTCAAACCATAGTAGGCAGCCAGTAGGAGCAAGCTGAAATGAAGAAAAGTTGTCATTTTTAGCAGTCTGCAAATTTGTGGGAGTGAGAGCTAGCTGGTAAACAACTTGGAGAAACGTTAGGCTGACTTCTTTACTGCTGTGCTCGGTGTGAGGCCTCCTATATTTGTGCAAAGCATAGGGATGGTATTAAATCCAGTCTGTCTTCTTATTGCACTCTCATTTTGCATGCTTGTGAACTGCACAACTTACAGAATGAAGGATGGTGACATTATCGATGCTTGGGTTGCATACATTTTATGATGTAGCTTTCAAAAATCAGCTCCATTTAAATCAAAGTCAGATCACCATAGCTATATCTGTTGGTAAAATGCATGCTGAATGCTAGTTCAGCAGGGGACTAATGAAAATGAAGGTCAAGGAGCAGGCTCTGCCACCTCCTCGAGCTCGCACTGAAACTGCACGGGCTGGAGATGTGCCACACGGACCCAAAGCAGATCGACTTCACCACCTTCTGGCACCGTCACCACCTTACACTGTTCTCCTAAGTACTGGATGGAGGCTGTGGCACCTTGCTCTGGGTTCTGGCTCAGAGCCCCCTTCACTCCCAGCCGGGAGCTGTGGCACCTCCTGAATTTCTACCTGAGAGAGAACATCCTGTTAAGCTAGCATTTTGTGCGCTGCAGAAGAATGTTGTCACATGTTTCAACTGAAATGGTGAGATTTGTTGCTGGAGCTATAATTCCCTAAGTGTGAATGTTTTTGAGTGCTAATTTTAACTTAAAGACCAAAGACTGAAGGACTATTTTTAACTTAAAGTCTTGATTCTCTGTGCTGGGAAACTAAAAGTGGGATACATTCAAAGGGCGTTATAAATACAGTGTACCTATTCTAATTGCCAACTCTCTATTTTGATCACGTAATGAGTATTCAACCTGAATGATTCCTATTGTTAGGGGATGTTGACTTTTTTTACAAGTTGTAATTGAAATTAAAAAGAGAGAGATGACAAACTGTAATTTTGTAGTTACACTGTTGTTACACTATGGCTTGAGAAGGAAAATGGTCCAGAAATGCATGTCTGGTAACAGTGGACTTTGTACATATTTTAAAAAGGTCTTTGAGGGCAGGCAGCACATCAAAGCTGATGAATACCAAATGGCTCACTTACGCATTTGCTATGAAATTATTAATGATTGATACTAGGTGTTTGGCACTTACAGAAAGAGAATAGCTCATATTTTTTCTTTTACACAAACAGCAGAGAAGCAGAATGATCTTAATTTCATGGCAATGTTTCTCCTCTTTAGGACTTTCTTGACATATTTGAGGTACACAACTCCTTTGATTTGTGCTGAAGAGTAGGAACAGAGCTGGGTGAAGCTGTTTCACTCGATTTCTCCCTACATATAATTTGACTCTGACCAGGACAACTTGGTTACTCATAGAAGCAGTTACAAAAACAATGGTTTTATTAATTATAGCAGAATGTTCATGAAAAGTAAATATTGCATTCAGGCTCATGAACTGACATACTGCAAATCAGATGAATTATGCTTGTGTAATCAGAGACCTTTGCCTTGAGACCTGTCAATTTTGCCAGAATGTTGAATTGTGAGTGTCTATCTTATGATGCATTGTTGCAATGGACAGGTTATTAAAGTCTGTAGGGCAGGAGGTGCATGCATTAAAATATGTTCAAAATGTTTTTGAACGATAAATGCATTTATGGAAAATGTTTTGTTTCTAGGCAATTCTTGCTGAGTAATAAGTGCTAAATTTGACTTAATTGTTGATAATTATTATTTCTCACTGTTCCATGTGGTAAACCCATTGAAAATGACCCTATTTAGTGAATTGGAGATTGAGTAAAAAGAAAGTGAAGTAGCAAGGATTCTATTGTTTATTGAGAGATACATTCTAATGCACTTTATAAAAATAAGGTGAGTCCAAAATATCTTGGTAAATCTTTGAAATGCAGAGAGACTCTAATGTAATGTAATGGCATGAGGTCAGATGGAGCAGTACAGTCAGTATGTGAAACTAGTGGTGAGAGTTTGGGACTTACTCTGAGTTTGTGCCAAAGACATCCAATTTGATCCAGTTTTGCCTGGGCAGTCGATCATGAGTGCCTGTGAAACAAAGAGAGTCAGGTGTTATAGCTATAGGCACTATGTTGTTCTCAGTTGCTCTTTTGGGCACAGAAACCTGTATGTATTAACTAGACTAGTCGGTTTAGACAGGTATTGTAAAAAATAGACTATATTGAGATGGCGAATATACCTTTAACTAGGCTTTTGGGCTGTGGATGTGGGCACATGTGGATGGCCACATATAGGATACAAAAAAAATCTGTAATGTTGCACACAGTATCTTAGTTAATTTACTGTGTTCTTGTTATAGGATAATAATATTTAACAGTTACTGTGCTTGAGCAAAGCAGAACATTTGTAGAGTAAGGAAAGGGGGCTGACCACAACATTGTTTTGCACTTGAGAATTCTTATGTCAGGAATTATTTTCCTTCTTCATTGTTGCTCCTTTCAGAAATGCATTAAATGTTATTAATGTCTAATATAACATATTAATATATTCAAAAACAGCATATTAATTATTTCTTCCTTTTCTTTAGATGGGGAGTGCATTTTGTGAAACTGAGTGATCTGGATTATTAGAAAGATGCACATGGTTGTTCTGTGGTTCTGTTAGAGAAGACTCAAAGAAATGCACCTTGCATTTGAAGAGAATTTTTTGGTGGCCATTCATTTTACTGAGAAAACCTTTACTGTAGAAAGTTCTACTCTGCCGGAAGGGTAAACTTATTTACCAGAGCCTTAATGCTTATGAGCTATTAGATATCTTCATGCTCAGACATTGAGTGATCTGAAAATAGGGATTAGGGCCTTGAACCTGATATTCCATGGAAAATACAGACAATCCAAAACAAAGTCTGATATGGTCAAAATGGATATGGAGATATGCTCTGTTAGGCTGTATCACTTGGCATTTGCTGTTCTGTACAGATTAAGTGGCTGATAGGCAGCTGAGTGGTGCTGAAAGTATAAACACCCTAGGGAAGTGCAGGACGCACAAGCTAAAAAGTAAGCAAAATGTAGTTTCACTTCAGTAAGGAAAATGAAGTAAACTCATCATTTATCTAGACAAATAAGTATGCACCAGTCTTTTGTGCTGCTGTTCTGTGTGTATAATATGCATACACACACGTGTATACCTTTACATATGCATCATCTTTTCAAATCCAGTCTGGAAGGCAAGAGAAAGTATTTCTTACAATTATACGTGCCATCACGTATGCACGTGTAGAGTTATATGCCAGAAGGTAGACTTCTACGGTTATACACGGCCTGATTATGCACTGCTGCCTTTGAACACAATACCTGTGCACTGTTCAGCATGTCAAGAGGTGCAATTAAAAGACGAGTTTTCAGACTAGCTATTTGTACCTGGTAAGAACTGCAGCAGGTAAGCCTTATGGAATTTACACTTGTAAGTGCGTACCTGCAGTTTTGATAGAAATGAATGTACTTATAATTAAAATGATCTTTCTATAATGGTTTTTGTTCAGAAGAAGGGTAACCTTTATATAAGGCTTTCTTGAAGAGTGTTTTCCTTAGAGGAAAAATGAAATCCCTATTTTTACTTCCAGGCATAATTACTGTTGCAAGTAGGATACACGGCAAACCTCTCCTCCCCAGCCTCCACCTCCCCCCATCCCCCACTTTTTTTTTTCCTCCAAGTAATTGTTGAGAAAGATATCTTCTTTTTATAGAGAGGTACAAAGTCATAAAAGAGCAACACCCTTCCATATCTGAGACAATACTGCAAAAATAAAGAATAGGATTGTAGTCATCAAAAAACCCGAAGCTCTAATTTTGAGTTTCAAAACCCTGTATTTTTCTAGAAGTGCAAGGATCTCATTAGTGTAGCAAGGATTTGGGTTTGATTTATCATAATCTGGAATAACTGTTCTAAACTAGAGGGGAGTCACTGGTGCTACAGCGATGTACAGCTGACATAAGCAAGAGACCTTTCAGACTGTGTGTTCAGACTGAGTCCTTAGCCACAGGCAAAATAATTTCTCTGTTAAGACCTTAACCTGTTGTTTATGTGATTGTCTTATAAAACCTGAGAACATACTAACATTTTAGCTGCTTTATGAAAATATAATTGTTTATTTTGTTTGCCTTACTCATTAGAAAATACTCTTAAATAGCAACATTAAATTCACAAAAGGTCTTTTTATTATTTATTTATTTATTATTATTATTATGGGAGCTACAGCCTTTATGGCTTAGTTTGTGAATAAGGACCCAGTTCTTTTTTTCTGTTGTCTCTTGTTGATTTAATTCCCTAAGAGACAGTGAAAATAATTAGTTCCTGAGCGTGATACCAAGAGCGATACCACTCCTGCACACCAGGAATCATCCTTGGAATCTGCTTTTTACAGCACTCTGTAGTGGGCAGGTGCAAATACATGATTAACATTGATTTTTTTTTTTTAGTGTATGAACATGTAACTCAGGTAAGTACAAGATTTTCCTTTCTCCTGAAGTTACAGTTAATAAAGTGCTTTTGTCAGAAGGCAGTTTTGGTGCTGCAGCAGAGCTCCACGTACTACATCTGAGGAGGAGGTGGGATTCATACGCTGTGATTCATCTGCACAGAGTGTGTGCTTTTCCACTACTGACTGGTACAGCACAGAGGGGGGAGGACAAGGGCAATCTATTTTGTTTTGAGGGCTCAAAGGACACATGATGTGTACACTGGCAATGACGTTCAGGCCAGCTGGCAACTGTAGACACTCACTGTGGTGTACTCACAGGCTGCCCAGGGAGTTTGTGCAGGCTGCATTTGCAAAGGTTTTCCAGTGCAAATTGGTCAAACCCCTGAGCAACCTGGTCTCTGGTGTCAAGTCTGGCTTGAGCAAAAGGCTGGACTAGAAACCTCCTGAGGTCCCTTCCAACTCAAGTTACTTTGTGGTACTGATAGGTGATCAGAAGAAGATTTCTCTTCAGCTCCCCAAGATTGTCTTGGAGTTGCTGGCAGCCTATGGGCAGCAGCAGCTGCTGGAGGACCCTGTGTCCAAACAGCAAGAGGGGTGCCCCAAGGCACCTTGGCACACAACTTCAGCCATTGGACCACCGGGAGGGTGGAGCACACCTGCAGTGTGCTGCAAATGTCAGCCTAAAAAAAAAAAAAAAAGCCTAAAAAAAGCCTCTCCTTTATATAAAGTAGCTGATACAGGTGCACACTGTGTTGGTACTATGCTGCTGAGGGTGAAGTGCATCTTTGCATGACTTGGAAAAATCTCAGGGTTGTTCAAAATGCTGTCACACGCCTGATAAGTCTGTTTAGGCAACAGACACTGCTGGAATAGTATTTCTTCCTTCTTTTATCTATTTATTTATTTTTAAAATTTTCCCCTAAATCTTATTCTCTATAACTGGAAGCATTGGAACACATTTATTCTATATTTCAGTTGGAAAACTCTCACATATTGGCAATTAGTCTGAAACTACTACATTAAGTTAGAAAAAGCTAACTGGTTGCACTGAGACATTTAGATTTATTTATTTATTTTTAGTCTAGCAGGCACTTCTACATATTATTATTTCTTTTTTTTTTCTTTTTTTTTTTTTAATCGTATTTTATTTGAAATAAGTTATTAGGAGTGGTTTCCCCCAATGTCTTTCAGATGAATATAAATATGAGCTTATTTCAAAGAATTATTTTTTTCAGAACCCAGATTTATAGTGTTATAGTTGCAATGTCAATGTAAATCATGTAATGGGTAGACATATTGGCTGCTGCTGATAGCTTTGTCCATCAGGCATTAAGAAAAAAAAAATGTGTTTTTTTTTCTTCCCCCAAATAATTCTTAAATTCAGTTAAGTTATGCAAGAAATGTTTTGCCTTGACTTGTTTAAAAGCATCATAAACATATCAGGGTCTATGAAATAGTTGCATTTCCATTACAGCTGATTTATATATTTTTCTGGGTAATATACGATAATGTAATCGGTTGAAACTTTAAATGGCATGTACCTGAATGCTGAAAAGTTTGTATGAAATCATTTCTTATTGCATAATAGTATCCTTCAGAGTTTAAGCTTTAGTAAATGTTATTTTCCTTTTTACTTCTAAGCTAAATTGCTTATCTTGAATAAGTGGGATAACTAGATTCTATAGACTGGGTTCAGTGCATAGATGTTAAGTGAAAATATTCCACGTTTATTTATTGTTGGTAATGACAACAGTTTAAGTGACTCTTAGCATTGATCATATACTTATTTGGGGACTCACTTATCTTTGAAAATAACACATTGAATTTTTTCAGTATCTAGACTGAATAAAAAGAGGACATCTGGTTGCAAATCTTCAGTTTTGCTGGATACTCCGTCTGAATGTTTAGAGGGAATGGTACTAGTACTGTGCAGTACCTCTATTGTTTTAGGGTTAAAAGCGACGAAGCATTGGGATGAATAGATAATGATAGGTTTGCATCTACGTCAACTTCGGTATAGCTTAAGAATAAGGGCAGGGATCATCAAGGATGAAGATCAACTGCAAACATGCCGACCTCTAATTAAAATGTACTAACAGTGAACATCAGAAGGGGCTGATCTTCTAAGGTTCACTCTGTGCAGAACCTCATAAAAAGCCTGCTAAAGTTTGCATCAGATTCTTAAAATTTCTGTGGATTTCATTTTACTTTGTGGACCGTAAGAAAGGTATGAGCTCTGGGGATTTGCATGCTGAATTGCAGATATGTACCTTACAAATAGCTATTGCTTCATTGTTGACAAAACTATTTTCAGAACTTGCCAACATCTTCAAGAAGACTTTGAGAGAAGGTATTTTCTCATGGAAATATACTGAATGCAGCAGGTTAGATTTTTTTTTTTTTTCCCATAGATTGTTTATTCACAGAAGATAAGGAATATCATCCCAGTTTTGTGAGAAATAGAATTGACATTCATAGGAGTAAAAGTCACTTAGTATTTTATAACGCTCAGTATCTTGCAGTATCACATTTTATGTTGCTGGAAAAAAATATCACAGGATAAATTGAAGGGGCTTTAAACAGTGTGCGTCATTAACAGTTCTTGTGTTGGAAAAATATTTGTGCAAGGAAGCCAAAAACTGTGTTCAAGAATAGCTCTTTGTAGTTCTGATGATAGAACTGTCCAAAGCATGGTAATTCTCCACAGAAAGCATTTGACCGTTTATCAAAGACTTACTGCTAGGGTAGATTATCTAGCAATCTTCATAATCAGGCTGAGAAATTTTAAAGCGTTGATTTCAGGATCATTGCTGCATAAGTCAGTCTGTTTCCCTTACAGAATCAGCAATTAGACTTTAAAGCACTGGTATGGTATGATTTTGTCACAGAAGTTAATCATGATGAGAAAGTGAGTTGGAAATTCAAAATGCAGGAGATGTATACTGTTTTTAGTTATGTTTAATTGCAGTGTGACGTATTGCATACTGCAACTGGTACATGACATACTCTGTATGTAGACAATATTTATAGTATCATTATGAGATGCTTGCATACTGACTTCTTGAAGCTGTGTGTATTTCCCAACATAACTATACTGCAGTGAAGCCATGGCAGAATATTCCTTCAACATGTCAACTAATAGAACTTACTTTAAAAACAAACAAACAAAACAAAACCAGGGATTTCTTGCATATGTTATTCCATGATTTTTAAAAACCTATACCTGAATTTTGAGAGATACCGTATCTTTCTCCGTGCAACTCCCTACAACAGAGTATTTCACATTGCAGAGTGCACTATTTTGGTGCTTAGACTGTGCAAAGTTCTGTTATCACGTTGAATCATATGATTGAAACAAAATAACTTTCCAATAAATACAAACGACAGCCTCCCCCCAACAAACAAATTTCTGATAACTCTGAGATCTAACCTGCAGGCACAGAGGAAAGGAAATTCAGACATTCAGAATGCACAGCATCTTCTGTGCCTGAATAGCATAGTATATCCAGCTGTTCAGAAATTCCTTCAAAAAGCAGACAGAAAAACTGAATTAGTAGCTTCAATGCAATGCTGCTAGTGTGGATTGCTATGTACTTTGTACTGAATGTTCAACTTTAAATGTCAGAAATGATGCTGGTTATAATAGGAAGGATGCTAACTGGCACCAGAGACCAAGTTTATTCCTTTTCTTCTGTGTATTTTCTTGAAGATTGGGAAAACCAAATCACCTCTTTTAGATTCCCAAGTAAAAAGTGGTGTGGATACTTCTTTACCACCCAGTGGTATTGAAAGGATAAATATATGCTAGATAATGTGCTCAGAAAGGGTGCAAACTTTGTATTTGTATTTGATAAGCAAATCCTGTTGCTTTTGTTTTGGGTAAAAGAGTGTCATTCTAATACAGACTAATACTTTATTAATGTACATGGTTGTAGGTACAGTGTTTTGAGGACTTTAGCTTCTTGCCTTCACCCTACAGTGAGCTATATAATTTTTTTTTATTATTATTTTTTTTTTCAATGGCTGTGAAATGACTTGTGTCTGGGAGCCACATTAATTGCCTGAGAAAGAGGAATGATGCCTTTAGGACTTCAACGCATAATTCCTGAGTTTAGTGAAATCTATTTCTGGAAATAATGCTATGCTGTATGTCTGTGACTGAAGAAATGTCAAAGGAATAACATGACAGAAGTCAGCGGTGTTATTGGAAGCCTATTACAGTAAAAAGGATCAGTGCATTGTATGAATATACCCATATACATGGATAATACATGGATATACCATCTACCAACATCAATTCATGAGTTATGTTTCTCATTTTGGAGTAAAATGTGTCTGCGTGGGCCATTTAGCAACCTTAATCTCATTTTATAAGAAAGTAGTTTATAAATGTCATGATCTCTGATGAAATGAAATTGTTTTACATACACTTTGCTTATACAGGGTAAACTCACAGCCATAACATTGCAAGTATTGTAATTTATTAGTGTTATGTCTATAATTGTCTAATTTAAAACATATAATAAAAGTGAATATTGCCAACTGTTCTTATAAGAATAAGAAGAAAAGTGTTAAAACTGGAGTTTATGTTTTGTGTATATGCTTTTTGTGTTGTATTCCAATTGTTTCAGACTCTGGATATCTCTGTTTCTTTTCAAAGCTCAGGCAATCTTACGATTTATTGATGTGTACAACAGCTTTCGGGTGCATTGCAGGTACTTTGCCTGCATTGCTTTAAGGACATGCAATGCTGTAAACGTCAGAATTAATTTAATTGTATATATACTGCATATGATTTAAATATTCATACCAGTAATCTGTTTATTATAATGGCAGCAGCCATATGATTATAATTCTAAAGGTGCAATTCTTTTATAGCATTTTATGAAGTATTCAAAACAGATAGAGGACATAAAATACCCACTGTTTTATGAGACTGGCATAATGCTTACTGTGATCTATTCTTTTTCAACATTTTCAGTTCTTTAAGAGTTGTCAACAACAAATGCATTTCCTATTATTGGTGCTTATCAATGTTACATATTCAGTAACCAGCACTTTGCAATAAATACAAGCTTTTTGTTTCTTATCGGTCTATGTTCTTCTGATCACTCTTACTATTTTGAATACTTCATTTTATTTCTTTCCTTTAAGTTGCATTGTTAGCACTTGAAATACTGCTAAATATTGTATTCTTACACACAGATAAACAATGTCAAAGCAACTCTTTAAGTTAACAATTACATGTCGCTAAAGCACTTGCTTACACAGCAGGCTGCTAAGCAAAATATGTGTATTATCCTGTTTCTTATTTAGTTCCAGTCACAATTTCCTTTTTGGAAAATGAGGCTTTTCTAATCTTCATCCTTCCTACAGCTGTAGCTGTTTATTTATTTATTTATTTATTAATTAAATATATATTTTCATTTTTGTAGTACTACCTGGTTAAAGCCAGGCTTTGTCACTAGCAATTCAGATTTTTGTTTGCACCTGTATGCTATAGATAGAATTCTACAGTTATTCATAATTTGATTATTCATGAAAAACCGCTACCTTTTTCCTTTATCTATTGTGTCTATCATTCATTCCTATCCTTTTGAAAAAGGCTGAAGACTAGTTCACTTCATGTGTTTTCATTTTCCCCAGTGAGTGTAAAGAAAGATCAAACACATAGCTGCCATTGAGCCAATAATACTCACTGTGGAGAAAATGACCTGCAATTAGCCAGGTGCACAAACATCGATTTCAGTGAGGCCATGCAGATGCAACTTAGAGTTGAAGCTGATCAGCTTGGGCTGTGCTGTGTATACCCTTACCTGGGAAATCCCTCAGATATAGGGAGGCTCTGCCTGGTGGTGACATTCACACCGAAACTTCTGCTGCTGGTTGTGATGTTGCAAAATATGTTGGCAGTATCAAGGAAGCTGTGAAAAGATGCAGGTAGCATAATACATGGCTTACACCAAGGCCTCTAATTAACCTTCTCCTTTGACATGTAGTCTTCTACACTCAGGCCTTCCTTTAATATATATATATATATATATATACACACACACATTTCTCTCAGATAGGAGGTGAATATATCCAGAAAAACAAAATGTATTTGTGTGCATGTGGGTGTATGTATAATCTTTGATTTGTCATTGGTTTCCAAAGAAGACCTTTTTTCCATAGAAACCTTGATAATAACAAGACCAAAGATTGTGATTTCTTCGTATACAACTGGGGAGCCATAAATCTATGTTCAAGATTAAAAAGAGCACTGTGACGTCTGTAACTGCAATAACAGTGATTGCTTTAGTTTAAAACCATGTTAAATTAAAGAGCCTTTTTGTTGTTTTTGAGGAAATACTGTTTTTGTGGAGTATAACAGCTTCATTCCTACATCTGCAATTTATGAAAGAGGGAAAACTATCTATTTTCCAAGTTTAGGCTCTGACAAGAAAAGTCATGACAGATGTGATTTGTACCTTTCACAGGAGGGAAAAGTCAAAAAATCACAAAAGTGACTTGAGCTAAATAACTGACTTTGTCTTGGCTATGGCCATTAGTGAGGATCAACAAAGCCAACAAGATTTTCTTCTGGCATTGGTTTCTGCTCATATCTAAGTATGTATCCACCATTTTATGCACTTCCCTCTTAACCTGTAAGTAGTCAGTTCAAGCAACTTGCCTTTATGCTTTGATCTGTAGAGAAAAGGTACAAGGAAGAACAAAATTGGACATTTGCTTGTTCCATAATGTAAAAGAAAGTCCTTTTGCTGTAGTGTGATATAGTTGTTCTGGAGGATCACATGAAGATCGTTGCATGACAATAAACTTTTAAGGAGGAGGTCTTGATATTATTGAATTTGATTTATCTAACAGGGTAGACTGGTAGTGATGCAATTAATCACGTTATTGATTTCTCTGTTCTGACTGAATTAGGTCCTTTAGAGATAGAAGTGCCATAGAGAGGTGAATTGTAGAGACTGCTCAGAGTTGTAGTTATGTAAATAATGAGGCTTTACATATGAGAGCACTATAGTCCAGCTGTCACTTGACAAGAAGAAGTCCAATCTTCTTTAAGCCCTGGAAAGAAGTTGTTTTTGTAGCAGTCGTTACAAATCCACAGAAGGGGTCATAAAACGAGGTGAACAGCCTGGTTAGAGAAGGTCTTGGTGATCTCAGGGCACACATTCATAATGAGGAGTGCTATTACAGAAGAATTTGTGTATTTCCATCTGCTTTTCTCCTTGCCAACATTACTTTAGTCCTTCTAGCTTTCAGTTCTTCAGCCCATTGCTTGCCTTAATTGTTGAGTATCTATTGTGCCACACATAACTAACAAAATTGGTGTCACTGCCACAGGCATGTGTCTGCCTTTTCCTTGTGACTCCATGGGCACTCTGGAGAACGGGGCAGAAACTCTGTTGGACTTCCCAGGGGACTGGACTAGCAATGCAAAGTATATTCACCAGGCAACAGTTAATCTGAGGTTACTGTGACAGTCATGGTTTTAATACTGGTTGGATTATGCTATAGTTCAGGCATGTGTTCTTGTTGGAATGGAATCTTGTTGTGCTTCATACCCTCAAGAGAGTTGGTATTCTCAGTCCTGTAAATGCAATAGTTTTTAGTAGGAATGGGAACATCACAATCCTGGACAATTCTGCAGTATAGCATCCTCTTTGTTGGGCTTCATGTGAGTCAGATGAAAGGGAAGAAAAATACTTTATTAGGAGCCTAATATTTATGGTATTGTTTTGTTCTTGACAGGAGAATGCATTTTGGTTTAGTGAGGGAGCTGAGTTTTTTTTTTTTTTCCTCTCCCAGTGAGTTAATGATAGCTTCTGAACTGTAATACAGCATGTATTGTAAATCTTTTACTCTGGCAGACTTCTGCTGTGGCTTTTCTACACTGAAGGCTCCAAGACAGAGCAGAGCAGAAGCTGGTTGCACCAACTTTATGGCTACTGTTTGGCTGTCCTGTTAAAGGTTGCTTGTTTTCTTCTATGTAGTGCCAAAGAAAAAGAAAGTCTTGAACGTGGGCTGAGGAATTTAAGCAATGCTGTGGAACAGTAAGACAACTAAGAGCAAGTGAAATGGTCACAAACATGACAAGGCTGGCAGAATTATGAATTCTGAATTGGTTCATCATCTGTCTGATTCCTCTTATGGCCCTGAAATGCCTGCTTTGCTAAGAGAAAATAACCCTAGCTGCCACAGCTTTACCATTACATTTTCAATCCACTGTGTCTAGTCACCAAAAAGGAAAAAAAATCCATGAAACTCCTGTTCTTTCTTCATTTGTCTACACCATTGTCTCACAGAGTATGTTGCAACCAAGGATTCAGCTGAGTCAAAGCAACATGCTATGGTTAATTCACGAAAATGTGATGCAACATTTTGTAAATGGCACAGATGGTACAGTACCTTGTTATTTTGAAATAGAAGTCTTCATTGTTTGCTAAGGATCCATCTTTAACATTTAGTTTATTGCAGTCCAGTTACTTATTGGAATACAAACAAAATGCAACAGAATACGGCAATTGCCTCAGCAGCCGCCATACACAGCAGGAGAAAAATCAAGGGCTGAACTTGAGAAGCAATGACTTAAACTTAAGGAGCTAGTCAAAAACATATCCATATTGCTTATGCCTCAGAATATGTCCTTATTCTACACCATATTTTGTTTTGTAAAAATACAGGTTCTATATCTTGTGTTTGCTTCTTAAAATAAAAAAGAGGTAAAGATATGCTAGGATGTGACTGACTGTGAATCTACTAATACATGATTCTGCACTTCTCATGTTGTCCAATTCCACTTCCCTACCCCTCTGCTCACTAAACCCCTGTTGGCATTCATATGTTGGAGATGTGGATGGTTTGAGCAAATGTCAGAAATCCTGGCATTTTCTCTGGAACACACAAGGCTACACGATTTTACTGCTATTAGGATACCCTCTGGACACGATTGTGCTTCTGGAAAAACTGTCTATTATCTGCTCATTTGCTCAGGAGCTATACACATGCTTTAACAAAAAATCACTGCTTGCCAAGTCCCACTCATGTTGTGGGGGATTCAAACAGCACTCATAATGGGTTTAATGAAATTAACTGTTTTTCTGAGAACAAGTGAATGTATTCTCTATTCTGGGATCTTGAATTGCTGTTACTGTTAAGAATGTGTCAGCATTTTCACTGCAGATATGCTTCATACTTTGATGGAAAATCATTTTCATCAGTCTGAAATTTGGTATGCTAGCTCAGCCCTTATTTAGACATCTAAATAAATGGAATGGTTTTATTGAAGTATTTATCATACTGAAGTCAACATGCCACAGAAGTAGAAAGCACTGCAGTAGGACTTGCTGGCATTCAGCTCTTTTGGAAATATGGCAGTTAGGTTTGATTTAGGAAGCTGACATTAGACAATTATGTTTTAAAAATTTGAGCCTGAGTGCATAATAATATGTACTGCAGAATTTCTGTATTAGGAAAACTCTATCTTAAAATAATCTACCAACCAGCGTTGCAAAGTCTATGGGTCATTTGCTGCCATCATGGCCTGGATCTTCTTGATGAAACATTTTAAAACTGATTGTTCCTTTATTTGAAATATATTTTTTCTTCCTCTTTCTGAGCTGCATCAAATCTACATTACAGCCTTCATTGTCAAAACATCATCAGTGTCTTGACACAGTTTTAAAGTCAGAAATATTAACAGCTGAATGCAGATTGGAAATGTGAGTAATGTTATCTGGGGACAAAGAAGTTAGGGAGAGTTTGAGGGATTTAAGAATAATTTATAATTCTGAATTAGGATCAAGAAAAAACATACGGAAGTTTACTCACTGATTTTCTAGGTGCTAATTAGCATGTTCTGGTTGGCTTAGATCTAGTAGCTTCCTAATCATAGAATCATATGGCTCGGGTTGGAAGGGATCTTAAAGATCATCTAACTCCAAGCCCCCTGCCATAAACAGGGATGCCACCCACTAGATCAGGTTGGCCAAGATCCCATTCAGCCTGGCCTTGAACACCTCCAGGGATGGGGCATCCACAACTTCTCCTGGCAACCTGTTCCAGTGCCTCACTACCCTTACAGTGAAGATTTTCCTCCTAATGTCTAGTCTAAATCTCCTCCCTTTTAGTTTAAACCACTCTCCCTTGTCCTATCATTATCTACTTGAATAAGGAGTCCTTCTCCATTTTTTCTATAAGACCCCTTTAAGTATTGAAAGGTTGCAATGAGGTCTCCTCAGAGCCTTCTCTTCTCCAGGCTGAACATCCCCAGCTCTCTCAGCCTTTCTTTACAGGAGAGGTGCTCCAGCCCTTAGGAGGCATCTAATTTTTGTCATCAAATCACTGGAAGTCTTTAAGGCCATACAAAATGGTACAAAGCTGTCCCATGGAAGCAAACAGCTGATGATATTTGCTGGTACCTCCATCAGCTCTAAAATAGCACAGCAGAGAGTTTAGGTCTTAGAGAGTACCTCAGAACCTCAAAGTCACACAATAATGGCTGAAAAAACATCAAGGAAGACATATAGGTAGATTAAGATATAAAGTTCCTAATATGCTAGAAGGGGTGCAGAAGTGCCTTTTGGAGATGTTTATAGAATGCACTGCAAGCTATTTTTTTCTGTGTTTCATCTAGAGCAGAAGGAGATGTCAGGGGAAGAAAAGCAAAATGAAATATTCACAGGTAAGAAATGGTATAAGGAATAAAATTTTTGTCTGCACAGTTATAACAGGCTACCAAATAAGGTCATGATTTAGGTAACCATAGGCTATAAAAATCAGGTTTAAGTTTAGATGGAATCTGCCTGGAAACAAGGTGATACTATAATTGCAACAACTCATCCTATTTATAGTAAAGCAGCTTAATTTTAGCAATCAGGTAGTAAAAGATTGGATCTGCCCTGGAGCAATGTTCTTCTGGCAAAGACTCATATTCATGTTCAGTTCTCAGTTGCAGGCACAATGGGACACTTTTTCACCCCAGAAGTGACATTTTCAGGGAAGTTTAGGGAAAATTTATCACAAATTTTGTTTACATTTTTCAACCTACATAACTGTAAGACTTCCTTTTGATAAATTAGTAAACTTATACTTCTTATGCCTTTCTTTCCTGCAATGTTTGTATTACTTTACTTTGTAATGTTGCACAATTAATATTATAAATAACGGTCTTTTGAAGTCCTGTGGAATACTTCATCTCAATCTGGAACTCATTTAGTATATACTTTTATTTCTTTTCTGCCTATAACTAAACATGTCTCTTACCTCGCAGTAGGCACATTGCTTAGTGGCACAGTACTGAAGAGTTCATGAGAAATGTCAAGGTATGACAGCAATTTTTCGTCCAGACTACTTGGGAACCACTAATTAGACTAAAACATATTTTTCTTAGCCTTTCTGAGCTCCTTCTCACCAAGTGCTAGATATGTAGGTTCCTGGTGGTGTAGTAGGTCAAAGGGCTGCGCCAAGTATATGTAGGAAGGTGTGGGAACAGTACTTTTGAAATACTGAGTCAGACTGAGTAGTGAGAGCTGCCAGAGCATGCTGAAGGTAAAGACAAGGTACTTTGCAACAACAATATATCTGTTTAACATGATTTCTGACTAATGACCTTGGTTTGTTGTAGCTGAGGAAATTAATCTATACAGCACATCAACGGTTATGCCAGTGTGCTTAAGAGAAGGACATGATAAAATTAATTTGTGGTAGGAATAGTCTGTATTTTCAAAGTCTTTGATTTTATTACATTTCTGCTTTAAGAAGGTAGAAATTAGAAAACCATTGTTACAAGCATTTTGAAGAAGTAAACAAAAGAAGAACAACATGCTGCTGTACTATTTCTCTTGTTTAGGTTTGCTCAAGTATAAAAATGGGGAACCATCCCATATGTAAGGAATTCTATGCATTAGGGCTTGACCTGCAACATAAGATGCCATGTAGAGACCTACTTCAGTTGGGCTTCTTGTCAATAGCAGCTAGAAGGCAGGGAGCTGGTGTTCCTGCTTGTGTCTGCCTCCTGAACTCTTTCCTCTAATGGTTTCCAGCTGATCAGTCCTCATGTGGCAAAACTCATCTCCTAAACCCCAAGACAGATTTCTCATTAATTATCAAGACCATTGCACCAGGCATGAGGCAGGGGGCAAAACGTGTGGATGTGTAACTGTTGTTAGCATCCCACTCCTTGGGCTATGGTGCAGCCAGGAGTGAAACTGTAAGGGCCAGTGCTTTTCACAAGAGAAACACTGCTTCCCATCAAAATTGTGTCTAGTGTATTGCTGCCCGATGCACAGCCATAGCTGTGCTACATGTGCTGTGCTGGAACTGGGAGTGTATCCTCTGGAAGCTGCAGTGTGGGCACTCTTGAAAACACTTGCAAATGAGGCCAGATTCTCTACGTGTTTACTGCTTGGGGAAAAAAGAGAAGGCCGAGAGGCTTGAAACCTGCTGGGGGAGGATGTGCTATTGCTCCTCTACCATGTGTCTGAATGGTGAGAGAACTCCTCCAGGGCTCAAGGCAGGCAGCTCTTGGAGAAAAATGTGGTTGCCGTAGTTGCTATTAATGTAGCCTTTTGTTTTTCATATCAATGAGCAAAATGAAGTGCCACTCAAATGGAACAATTATGTCAAATTAAGTTTTCCCCCCTCCTCCTTTTTGATGAGTTAAAAAATGAGAAATCCTTGGATGTTTTCCTCACTTTATCAGTTTAGCAGCTGGTATTGCTTAATCACAAAGCCATACTTTATCAAGTCTGCATATGGCACATGAATGTAGGCAAAGCAAACTATAGATTGCATCTTTTCTCCTCTGCAGATTATGGTGTAGGGTACATCATCACTTCTTTGTCCAAAAACATTTTCTTCTTTATAGGCATTAGGAGGAAGTGCTGGCAGTGAACTGAAGGTGGGTCTGTCAGCAGAGTGCACAGGAGGGCAGTGCCAGCTGATTGCATGTTTCAGAGATACCTGCACTGGGAATCTCTTCTTGTAAGCCTCTGTCTGGCACTCTTATAGCACCAGAGCAGCTGTGAAGTTACAGATCCCCTGGACAATCTGTCCACTTCTGTGATATATATGTTCTAGGCAGGGCATGTGTCTTTATTTCTGTCAGGCTTAATAATGCTGTGCTCAGTGCACAAGGCAACAAAATGATCAGCGCAGCATGTTCAGGGCCACAGGTACCTGCTGCCAGCTGAGTGCAGAGTGAGCAGATACGGGCTGGGGGAAGGGAATGATCCAGGGCTTCCCATGCCCTTAGCTAAATCAGATGGGGTTGATCAAGTGTGCTGGTTGCATGTTATCTGATGAAAATGAGACTGTGGGTTTGCTAAGACTGTTGATGGAAATATTGTTGACCTGAAAAACTTTCAGTGAACATCAGTGGTCCTTAAATCAGTGGCCCAGGATGAATAAAAATATAGTGGTAAAATCATTTGATCATGATTCATTTAATCTCATCATGTCAAACACTGGTGTTTTTCTTTGATATATTCATGTAAATGCTCTTATCAGGTCAGTGATGTTCCTGGGTGCAGATCACCAGTACTGTGCATGTTAGGAACTGAGCAGGATGGGTGCATTCAAACAAGTCACTACTCCCTGCATAATATGGTATGGCTTTCTGGGGCCACTCCTGCTCACATTCTACTGAACATCATACAGAATTACTGGGAAAATTCACAGTAAATCTATGTGTGTGCTGTAGAGAAAAGATCATTCTAATGATTCAAAAAGGCAAAGGGACAAACACAAGAACTCTGCAACTCACGGAAGAAAGAAAGTATTGAAAAGGATTGAAGACATCCACCTTCTTGTTATGGCAATATGTCTTATCCTTATCAAAATATGTTTTTGTACCTGTGCACGCTATACTAATTCTTAGGAGGAGGAGGATGAGGGTGTCCATTGTAGCACGCTAGAAAGAAAGCAGATTTGAAGTGGGATCTTATGCTTTGATTCTTTCTTTCTCTTTCCTTCCTTCCTTCCTTCCTTCCTTCCTTCCTTCCTTCCTTCCTTCCTTCCTTCCTTCCTTCCTTCCTTCCTTCCTTCCTTCCTTCCTTCCTTCCTTCCTTCCTTCCTTCCTTCTTTCCTTCTTTCCACATAGCTTGAATTTTTCAGTTTCTTTTCATCCCTTCTCTGTGCTTTCTCTTTGCCTCCTTGTTCTAACTTTATTTTTTTTTTTTATTGTATGGGCATAGCTACACTTCTTTTTACACTGTAGCTGTTGATCTAATGGTGTTACTGGAAGGTGAGAAGCTGAAGCAATGAGCAGTAGTACATCACTAGTAGGATTGATCTCATTTCTTATTAATTCTTTTCTTATAGTATGAGGAAAAAAAAAGAGATCTTAGTTTGAAGATAGTACAGTGGTGCACTTTCAGGATGCATTTGCACATGTTATGCTAGCTGATGTAATCTCAGGTTTTGCCTGTTTATCCCAACCTTCCCAACTCAGCTCTCAAGCTCTGTGGTTGCACTGGTACAAGTGGTCTGCAGATCTGTTCTGCACACTAAGACTGGGAGATAATCTGGATTAAAAATACCTTTTCAGAAAAAATGCACAATGGATGCATCTGAGAACAGTGGCAGATGCACAGGGACCTGAAGCCAGAGTGGGAGTCTCTTAAATGGGCTTTGCCTCCAAGAAAATATATTTGTGGAGCTCATGTCATGACACAGAGCTATGTCCTGACACAGAGAAGCACACACACATCTCCCTAATGTGATCCTTCAGATAGCATTCAGTTCCCCTTCTGCTATGCTCCACAAACCAGTTTCCTAGGTAGGACCAGCCTCTCAGCTCTGCACACCCATGTTGTGGTTGGCTGAACAGCATGGTCTGGGACTGGGGAAAGGCAACAGGAAGGAAGGGCTGTGGCATGGAACCATCCGGTTTGCAAATGCTGCTCATGTGGAGCTCAGGATGAGAGGAGCCTGGGGAGCTGCTTGCAAGGGTTAAAAATACTCTTTTAAAATTATTTTAATTAAACAAAAATAAAAATTTGTAAGGTGAATCAGTAAAACATCTCACAAATTAATAACGAATTAAGTTGTATTTGTGACCGAGCTAATAATAGCAGGGAAGCAGTGTCTGTATTCCACCTTCAGACTGTGTAGAAGAAGAGAAGCAAAGACACCCAGCCTGCAGACAATGCTTTCTTTCAGTAGATTCCATATATCCTCAGACGAGATTGCAAGTTCTTATTGGATTTTTGTGCAGGTTGATGGCAGGAGATCACTGGGCACAAGTAATGTAAAACCTTCAAAATTTAGTTTGGTCACCTAAAGCATGTGTGGATAGAGACAACTGGAAAATGACTTCCCCTTTGTGGCTTTTCTTTCTTTCCATTTTCTTTTCATCAGCTTTGTTGGTAGAAAATCATGTCTAGTTTCAAATCCTCATGGATTCTTAAATTTGTGCCTTGAAAAATGCTTGCTGATTGTTAATATAAAAAAAAAAATCTATCTTGGCTATTGATAAAGTGTATTTTTTAAAGCATTTCTTACTGTTATATCTAGATGCTGAACCTTGATTGGAAAAATAATCAAGACTACTTGACTCCTGAAAAGTGACAATGATGGTTTTGAATACTGTGAGATAGCACAACTTTGCGACTGAGAGAGAATCATAAATGTTAGTCACTTGAGAAACAGTTTAGGAAAGTTATTTCTGAACACTTGATATCAAAAAAGCATTGGCTTAAGGTATTCATATTTACTGGAGCAAATTTTACTGATCAGTGGGACTTCAATCCACAAGTTATGAAATACTGAAGAACAGATTTTTTTTTTTTTAAGGTTATAACCTGAACAAGGAAGGTATAAAGAAAAAACAAAACAAAACACCACAGCCTGACAATAGTCTGACTGAGATTTTAATGGCTAACTGCTTTCCCCACTCCATATCAATTCTGTGTGATTAAAGGTTTGAAACCAGAGATCTTGGCCAAGTGCTTCAGAACAGCAGGACCTTCCTTTCATGTTAAAGAAGAACTCCCTCAGTTACTCTGCAGAAACAGAGCCTGAAATTCTGGAGATACGGCTAGTCAATAAATGGAGGATGATCACACATGGGAGATGTCCTCATCCTGCTGAAGTCACCGCCTGAAAAATCCCAGTACTTGTCAAGTGGGACAAAAACTCACAGAAACAACTGGCAGTAGGGCTGAGCTACAATGCTGGCTACAATACAAATTGTTATTAATATTAATCATTAATAAGTTTTCAGAAAGACTAAAATCTGGTAACTGACTAGGTAACAGCAAGCTGTCTCCCAATTACCAAGAAAAAAATATTATATGCAAGATTTAATATTATGGTCATCTGATTAACATTGCAAATATAAGTAATTTATTTGTAGCAACTAATTAAGTTTAAATGTTCTTCAGGTTTTGAGGAAATATTCTTTCTGTTCTCTAGCAATTTTCAGGCCTAATGAATATTTGCAAGATTAAATTATGATGTCAGATAGGCACAAAGCAGGACTTATGGAGGTTCATTAAAAGTCTCTCCAGAGAGTAGGCTTCTCAACTGTTTGTTATTTGCAAAATTAAAGCTACCTTTGAGAGTAGTTTCCAGTATGTGACAGCAGTGAGTGACTGCATATACTGCATAAACATGCAAATATATTTAAACACATCTAGAAGTAGCTTAAGACAAGAAGAGATCTCCTGTTATTCCCAAGCAGACTGTTATCTATGGCTCTGGCTTACTTCAGTGAGAGTTATTCTTATCTTGTCAGAGATGAGTAAGTCTACTAGGAATGGTTAGTTCTAGACAAGATTTTTAAAAGAAGTGTTTTGGTACATTTACTGTGCTGTGTATGGTACACTTTATAGGCTTCAAAAGGAGGATGCATTATTTTAAATGCAATAACAGCCTTCTGGAATGGGATAATTTTGGGGTCGGAGCAAAGCAGAAATGATAGAAAAGACAGCATAGCATATCAATAGGAAAAGATTTTCCAGGGAGGAAAAAAATCATCTTTGTTGGTTCTGAAGTAACACATTGTCTGTCAGTACAAAAATTCATGAGGTTCTTTCCAGTAAAACTGTACTTTGAATAATTTGTTCGGTATAATATTAGTGGTGAACTTGTTTTTCAAAAAAAAACAAAAAACAAACAAACAAACACCACCAAACCAAACAAAAAAAGCAACCCTATCAATCTGACCAAGTAAAATACTTTGCAGTCAAGAAAGAAATTGACTCAATGCATTAAGATGGCACTGCTTGTTTCATAAGAACATTTTTCTTTATAATTTCAGCACTTTTTGGAAAAAGTCCAAAAAATATTCTTTCAGCCCATTTATGTCATCTGCATTTTGCAGATGACACCAAGCTAAGTGCGTGTGTCGATCTGCTCGAGGGCAGGAAGGCTCTGCAGGAGGATCTGGATAGGCTGGAGTGGTGGGCTGAGGTCAACTGTATGAAGTTCAACAAGGCCAAGTGCCGGGTCCTGCATCTGGGGCGCAACAACCCCAAGCAGTGCTACAGGCCGGGAGGTGAGTGGCTGGAAAGCTGCCTGGCCGAGAAGGACCTGGGAGTATTGGTTGATAGTCGGCTGAATATGAGCCAGCAGTGTGCCCAGGTGGCCAAGAAGGCCAACAGTATCCTGGCCTGTATAAGAAGCAGTGTGGCCAGCAGGTCTAGGGAAGTAATTGTGCCCCTGTACTCGGCTCTGGTGAGGCCGCACCTCGAGTACTGTGTTCAGTTTTGGGCCCCTCGCTACAGGAAGGACATGGACGTGCTCGAGCGAGTCCAGAGAAGGGCGACCAAGCTGGTGAGGGGTCTGGAGAACAAGTCTTACGAGGAGCGGCTGAGGGAGCTGGGCTTGTTCAGCCTGGAGAAGAGGAGGCTCAGGGGCGACCTTATCGCTCTCTACAGTTACCTGAAAGGAGGCTGTAGAGAGGTGGGGGTTGGTCTGTTCTCCCACGTGCCTGGTGACAGGACGAGGGGGAATGGGCGAAAGTTGCGACAGGGGAGTTTTAGGTTGGATGTTAGGAAGTACTTCTTTACCGAAAGGGTTATTAAGCATTGGAACGGGCTGCCCAGGGAGGTGGTGGAGTCGCTATCCCTGGAGGTCTTTAAAAGACGTTTAGATGTTGAGCTTAGCGATATGGTTTAGTGGAGTACTTAGTGTTAGGTCGGAGGTTGGACTCGATGATCTTGGAGGTCTCTTCCAACCTAGAAATCTGTGATACTGTGATACTGTGATACTGTGATGGATAGTTTCCCTATGTTTTATCATGTTCAAAGGAACGAAGATGCATACTAAGATCCAATAAAGACCAGTCTTATTTTATACGACTATAAAATCCTCTTTTTTTTTTTTTTTTTGGTGTGTGTGTGTGAATTCTCAAATTATGTTTTTACTTCTGTTGATTTCACTGGAAATATCTGGAAATAGGACTCAATTATTCAACTTTATTATCCACTGCTCAGTTCACCAATTATTTTCATCTTGGTTATCATCTTGCTTTCCTATTTTTTTTGTTTTTCAGAAGTGTAGGCAATGAAATTAAAATTGCAGTTACAGATATTTTCTAACTCTTGCAATAAGATATAGAAACTGATATAATATTACATAGCATTAATGGTTTCAATACTTGAAGGACATAATTTGTAAAGTTTACCAGAAGCTGTTAAAAGTTTGGTTCTGTAAGCAATATAAAATGTTGTCCTAAAGTTGTAGTGAAGACTAAATTTAACTCATAAGAAAATAACCTGTCACATTCTTAATGATATTCCAATCACTTATCTGTTAAGGAAGGAGAGAGAGAGACTAAAAAATAAATAAATCAAATATAAGTTTTGTGATGAATTGATGTTCCTACACAACTATCACAGATATTCGATAACAGAATTTCAGTTCCTTAAAAGAGGAAAGTAACAGGACATTAAAGCCTACCGTGGTTATTACTCCACACATTTTTCTCAAGGTCTCTGATGCCTATAATTCTTTCTCTACAGGGATTAACTCCCACATTCCACTTTGGATCCAGGTGGGATGAAACCTCTACCCTCATTAGAAGAAGATTATTGGTTGTCAGCATTATCATTACCTACAGATACTGAGGATTGTTAAAAGCAAACAGTGCCTAATGATGGCTGCTTCCCCTTTGGTTCAACTAATACATGTTTCTTTCTTAGATCTCAAAACTCATGCAGAAAATATATAATGTATTGATGACATAAGGTAGAAAGGGGTGCTCCAAGGTGTATTTTTTTTAATAACTGACTTTTCCAATAGAGGTGGTAATGTGGAAAGTCTTTTTAAATACTTTTTAAACAATAAAAATGAACTGTCCATGAGGAGAATGTTAAAGGATTTCATCTATCATGTGTGAGCAGAATGGCCTTTGTAGGAAAAAGTCGATCAGTTCTGACTAATCTAAACCAGTATTTAGGTACAGTTACCTCATGGAGGGAAGTTGGGAACTATTTTGTCAGAAGTTAGAACACATATCTGAATCTTCCATTCAAATTAGGCTATTTTTCTTTATCGAAACTAGTTATGTTTTCCATTAAGGATAGTACAATCTAAGCTAGGTCAACCTTGAGTTTTGGTCAGGTGAAAGAAGGGTATTCTTTAAAGAAACTATTGACATCACAACAGGAAGAAGAGTAATTCCTTGACAACATTTTGGCTGACTTATCATACAGGACACCAGAACCTGGGTTGCTTTGTTTTGTTTGACCATCAGTGCGTATTGCTCCAATACAGTGACTCCTGTCTTGTGGTTTCTACTGTATTGCTTGGCTTGCCCCATCTCTGAAGGCCTTTTCTTTTCACCAATTACAGCTATTTTTTTCTCAGTTGCCTGTTCAAAAAGCAAAAATTAGAAAATATTGGAAGTTGTTTTCTTTTCCTTTGAGCATGCCTCTAATGTCTTCGTTGAAAAGACAATAGCTGTGTGTTCATTTTGTTTACAAGTGTGCAGGTAAAAAAAATCACTAGAAAAATCATCTATTACTTGTTTTTAACAAGTTAATTTTAAAACTAATTTCAATTTTTAGCATTAATAACAGAATTCCCTGCATTGCTACTGAATTCCAAACAAATTGATAAAATACCTTGTATATTTGGTTTCTGGAGACAAGCAAGCTCCTTTCTTTGTTACTTGTAGAAATGACCGGTAAATTTTTTCCCAGAAAAGGCAAGGAGAAATTCCATTCTCCTACTCTTCTGACTCCTCCCTGAGATTTTTGTAAGCTCCCAAGGAGAAATATGTTATTTATCAAGACTACATAATTTGATTCAGATAAATTCTTCCCTTTCATTCTTCACATAAAAAATCTTTTATAAGACATTACAGAAATATCCTATTTCAAAAATGGTTAAAAATGACAATGTAAAGCATTCAATACATTATGAGAAAATCATGTACTGGTAAATGTTTTGTAGAAACTCTTAATGTGCTTCTCAAGTAAGTGTCTGAGATGTTTTGAAGAACAAACTTTTTGGAGTTGCACATAATTTACATACAGAATCACCCAATAACAGAAAAGGAGTCTTCTGTAAGAAAGGTTGGGAGTTTGAGCCATTTAGGTTATTGAGTACAGTATGTTTGCAAATGTAGCTTTTTCTTCCACCCTCCAACATTTTACCTATGGCCAGCTGTTGACTGCCTGATGATGGCTAGTCTGTAAGACTGGAGAAAGATTTAGATAAAATCTGCCCTTTCAGTATCTTGGCTGCATGGAGCTATGTGAGGCTGGTGCAGAAAAATGGAAGACTTACCATAGCCGTCTGTCACCAGTCTGCCAAAAACTGCACTGGCTCCCGATAGTCATCAGGATATTTGTCACTGAAGCGCTCTGAATTTCATACAAAGCTTATTCAGATTTTCATCCCTCCTTTTCTTATTCAACAGAAGTGTATTGTTTCAGGAGGTACATGACAAACATGAAGAAGAGCAAAAGATATTTCATGTAGTAGGGTGGATTTTCCTAGTTAGAGCTGTAAAATAATGAGGGAACAGTACAGGAGATGCTGGCCAGGAGATGCTGATGAACAGTCAGCATAACACTGTGGGTTGCTTCCACTGCAATTTTTCATAATTTTTCACCACACCAAGACTTTTGTCTCCCCCTCCTCCTTCCCCCCACCTTTTTTTTTTTTTTTTGTGAAGTCAGGGAAGGGAGAGAATAAGGTGGGTTATATGTGTTCTGACTTGGTTTCTGGTAGTAAAATAATTCTGCAGGTATTTCTAAAAATAATCTGAGTAGATGACTTCGAAGTGGAAATGTAATTCACATTGGCAAAGTGAAGTGACATTTTCCTAACTGAATGGTAATGCTAGGCTTTGGTGGAAAATGGGCTGGTACACCAGTGGCACAGGTTGTTCTGAGGTGGATCTGTTGCTTAGAGTTATGATATCTTACTATGCACCTCTTATGAAAATGCAGTTGAGCTCAGGTCTTGAGTAGAGAGACCGTATGCTGTGGGCTCCACACATCGTCATCTTAAGACATACACTGCTCAAATGTCAAGTGAAGCAAGGCAAATGAGTTGTGTTTCACAAAAATGTAGAACATTATAAAAGATTTTGTAGAAGCTGTCCTAAAAGTAACCAAACTGAAACCTCTTTGTACGTCATCAGATTGAAAAGAAACACATAAATAAATGCAGTAGGTATTCTCTTAGGAAAAATATGCATCAGGATGTGGGCATAAATATGTAGGATCCCCAACTCTTGATGTTTGTTTTGGGAAATTTCAAAGATTTTGGAGCCAAGAATTTTGTTCAGTCAGGCCATTCTACAGAGATCACCAAGGGATAAGCAGATGGATTTTCCCTTCCCACTCTCTTTTTTAGCTTGGACCAATTTTATGACAATTTGTGTGTCATAAAGAATGACAAGCCTTGAAAAGGTGAAGGAAAAGAATGTTAAACATATATTCTAGTATTCACAGTAGACATATAAAGATAGAATCATAGAATCATTTAGGTTGGAAAAGACCTCTAAAACAACCAAGTCCAACCTTTAACCTAGCACTGCCAAGTTTGCCGCTAGACCATGTCCCTAAGCACCACATCTATGCATCTTTTGAATACCTCCAGGGATGGTGACTCAACTACTTCCCTTGGCAGCTTGTTGCAGTGATTCACAACCATTTCAATGACGAAATTTTTCCTAATACCCAACTTAAACCTCCTCTGGTTCATCTTGAGGCCACTTCTTCTTGTTCTATTGCTTCTTGCTTGGGAGAAGAGACTGACCCTTACCTCACTACAATCCTCCTTTGAGGTAGTTGTAGAGAGTGATAAGATCCCCCCCAAGCCTCCTTTTCTCAAGGCTAAACAACCCTAGCTCCCTCAGCTGCCCCTCACAGGACTTGTGTTTCAGACCCTTCATCAGCTTCATTGCCCTTCTCTGGACACGCTCCAGCACCTCGATGTCTTTCTTGTAGTGAGGGGCCCACAACTGAACACAGTATTCAAGGTGTGGCTTCACCAGAGCTGAATACAGGGAAAGACAAGGAGGTTTTGCTTGCATCTTGCTGGAGATATCTGAGAATTAAATCTCTAAATCTGGTTTGGTAGTCCTTGGACAATTGCAGAAAGTGCTTTACCTGATCTTTTTAGACAGCCTGTTTGGACTGAGCTCTATTGCTCTCTGGAAACACCAATTTCACTCTGTTGAGTGCAGACTGCTCAGGTTGATTAAGTCAGATGTGGATGTCTAGCAGATTTCTGTGGTGAGTTTCTCCTGAACTGTAGGACACAGGAAACTTTGATCCAGACTTGATCAAGAAGTGTGTTTTTTCCTGATATTCTGGTTCTAGTACATCTTCAGTGACCATATGACTCAGTAAGAGGAACAGTCAATATTTACTTACTTCATTCTTAAATACAGACTGTTTATTCACATAAAGGACAGTTCTGAGAGACAGAAGAAAGGTCACTAATAATAATAATAAAAAAAAAAGCATTGTGTTTCTGTCCAATCCATCAGAAAACATTTAAACATTCAGAGAAAAATGTTCTGTAATGATCAATCAGGCCATCCATCCTTTATTGGATGCAGGGGGGAACGTGACTACTAAGCTACTAAGGATAAGGAAAAAGCTGAGGTTCTTAATGCCTTCTCTACATCTGTCTTTACTAGCCAGACCACTTATTCTCGGGGTACTCATCCTCCTGACCTGGGAGTCTGGGATAGGGAGCAGAAGAACCCCCCCACAGTTCAGGTGTAAACATTTAGACTGTCACAAGTCCATGGGGCCAGATGGAATCCACCTAAGGGTGCTGAGGGAGTTAGCAGATGTGATTGCTGGGCCACTTTCCATCATCTATCAGCAGTCATGATCATCCGGGGAGTTTCCAGATGACTGGAGACTTGATAATGTGATGCCCATCTGTAAGAAGGGTCATAAGGAGGAGCCGGGGAACTACAGGCCTGTCAGCCTGATCTCGGTGCTAGGAAAGGTGATGGAACAGGTCATTTTGAATGCAATCATGTAATGTATGTGGGACAACTGGGGGATCAGGCCCAGTCAGCATGGGTTCATGAAAGGCAAGTCCTGCCTGACCAACCTCATCTCCTTCTATGACCGGGTGACCCACCTGGTGGGTGAGGGAAAGGCTGTTGATGTAGTCTACTTAGACTTCAGCAAGGCCTTTGACAGTCTCCCACAGTATTCTCCCGGAGAAGCTGGCAGCCCATGGCTTGGACAGGTATGCTCTTTGC